>NC_133205.1:35623012-35923012 GCF_958299795.1 Porites lutea
CACGTTCTAAGTACTTGTGTCTTTTCTTTTTGCATAAGTTGATAGTCCGATTGTTAGCTCATATTTTTCATCAAGATAACCAATAAAGAGAAAAAATGGTGGCTAAAAAAAAGTCCCCAGTAAAAACCATGTATGACAACGTGACTCAGCAGGCAAGTAGACCAAAATGTCGGCAACAACTTTATATAATTATTAAAGGTACAATTTCTAAACTGTTTTGTTCACAAGCTACAGAGGACAAACACAAGATTTATTACTACGAATTTGGTCCCACAACTAGAGTAGAAGACCAGAAAAAAGGGAATTTTAGGAGAAAACTTACCATTTTTTCACGCCAAATTCAACAAAATGTCTGTAAGCTAGTACTTCATGTAGGATGTGAGTGATTGGTATCGACTGCTGTAAAACTATATCGTGGACTCATTTACCAGAAACTGCGACTCGGTGTGGTCAGTGGATATTCCCCCAAAAAATCAAAATGGGTGCATCTGTTGTTGATGTTTTTATTTCAAGGTCTTTTTCTGTGTCACCGAGTCTATTTAAGGGAAACAACGACTCCATCAGATGACAATATTTACGATGAACAACAGAGTTGAGACCGAAACTGGACACAATGATCCTAGTCAATCTTGGAAACCAAGAACACAGCAACAAAAGAACTCGGAGTTCTTTGATAAATTAGAACAATTTGAGCAGAAGTAAGATTACAATTAGTTATGCTTTTTATGGTGGAACTATTTTTAATGATGTTTTTAGGATGAGAGGACAACAAATCTAAGTACCTAATTCGTACAAAAAGGCGCCCTAGAAGACTGCAATATTGATGGTAAGATGATCATAATGAGTTTGACCATGCCAATTTTTTTAGGATTTCTGCTCTTGAAAAGGATAAAAATACACCATTATACAGCAGACGCAGTGAATTTCGTAAAGATTATTGTGAACTTGAAGAACTGGAGCTGAAGTCAACAAGTGACTGGAAAACAGAGAGTAAGTAATTAATATTTACACGTTTGTTCCTTGTTTTCATCTGACAGTCAATTAGAGCGATTTTCGTATGTCCTTGAAAATTGGTTTCGGTAAGTGTTCGTTATTAATTGTTTTATCAGCCAATGGTTGAAAAGAACAAAACATGGACTCTTCGTTTTCCCGCCAAAGAAAACCCTAATATGGAGAAGGCATTGTTCGATTGACCAATCGTGTTGCAGTATGACGTCAAAGCGATTTCTAGAAAGTTCTTCGGGCATGAAGTTTTTTCAGCCGAGCGTTCGTTTAACCAACCAAAAGCCAGGTGTGTTTGTATCCATTCGATAAACCAATCAAATCGCTGTATTTCCGTTCTTTTGTTGTTTCTGTTTTGTTCGCGTGTTTTCATTTCAAGGTCATACGAAAATCGCTCTATATGAAATTTATGTGTTTAGTATGTGTTTTTGAATCTTTTGATAAAGCTTCTTCAGTAACATTGAGTGTTCCAGGGAGTTTTCAGTGAAATATATTTTGAAGAAATTACATTATTTGTTAAATAAGAGGACTTCCTGGAAATTCTGCTTAATTTACCAATAAACTATTTGCTGAACCCTATCATGCAGTCAGAAGGGTCCATCTTTTCACCATTTACTGCTTATAAGCCAGTTTGTACTCTTAAGATACCCTCTGTTCTTGAAATTATGTTACAGATGAAAAAGTGACTTCCTGGGAATCATTCTACAGTTTAGAGTTTCACATTCAAATTTGACCTGTAACGTGAAATCTTTCACCCTATACCCCATGGTCATTCTTAAGACATTTTCTATTCTTAAATAAGTTTTCATCACTGCCTACTATATAGTCAATGTTTATCAGTAACACTCTCATAATGAAATGTCAGGTTATTCTTTAGTAACATAAATCCTCTATTATAAAGCCCCCCCCCCCCTCTCAAATAAGCCCCGTCCCTCTAATAAGCCCTCCCTTTTAGGGAAAAAAGTTAATAATCCCCCCTTCCCCCCCCCTATTTATTCTTGACTAGTAAATGATAGACTGTATTAATCAATCACAACTGTTAAACCTCATGTGGACTGATCCAGGATGGTTTATTTACCAACTGGAAGTCTGGATTTGATTCTGATCCTGAGCTGCATGACCTAAAACTTCTTGTGCTTGAGCTTTTTCCTTTGTATTCTAGTTCTCTATGGAGAACTGATACCATCGGTATTTCTAAATTAAAATAAGCCCCCTGTCTCTATTAAGCCCCCCCCCCGCCACCTCTCAAATGGGCTCAAAATAAATAAGCCCCCCCAGGAGACGTAATAAAGGATTTACATTAAGTTACTTAGGGTGTGTTTGATTGACCATATTTCAGAATAAGAATAAATTGAATAAACTCTAGAAATAACTTGTTTTTCCATTCATTGCATTACAATAAATAGAAATCTGCTTTAAGTGAAATAGTCCGATTTATGTAGCATTTAAGTGTTCCAAAATCATGGTAGAAGGGATTTGCATTAAGAACTTGGGCGTTATCTTGTTTTGGAATACAATCAATCATACATCCTGGAGTAAAGGTTTTATTTTGGTTGTTCCTTATTCCTTTGTTGCTTTTCAGAGCATAAACTGAAGCAGCAGTTGGGCAAAATTAGGTCAAATGTCGACAAATTTCAACGGGATCTAAGAGATGTCAAGCCATCTCCTGAATTTGTCGAAAAGCTCAAAGAGATCATGGAGGAAATTGAGAACTCTATGATGACTTTTAAAGAGCAACAAAGGAGAGTGTATGTATTTTGTTTAATAGAATGTTGTTTTTGATTGTCTTATATGATACAATGATGATAATGATGATGATGATGATGATGATAATAACAGCAACAACTTACAACAATAATACTTTAATTATCCTGGGACCTTTAAAATCTCTCCACAAATGATTGATTATGATTGCCCTGACTATTTTGATTTTATTTAATGACAACATGTGATCTACAAGTCTATTGTTTGTACTATTAAATTCAGAAAACCGTGAACACCTGAAAAACTCCAGGAATGCGATTTAAGTTAAGGACACGTGAGCAAACCTCAGAACCACAATATTTATTACTGTTGCTGTTTGTGGTTTAGTCTTCTCATGCCTTAATGGCTTTTTCCTCGCAAAACAATGACATTCCAGAAATATTTTCTGGTGTGCACGGTTTTGTGAGTTTCACAGTAATGAAGCAAAATATAATGGGTACATAATGTAATGATTATGCTTTTATTTATGACTGAAATGACATCTTATAAGCAAGTATATTGTAATATTTACTTCTACCAGTTATGATGATCTGTTACGTGAAGAACGTACTTATCTACAAGAAGTGGCAGCAATGGAGAAAAAATTTGACTCTTGGTCCCAGCTGCCAGCTCCTGCGACAGCTGCGGCTGATGTCAAGAAAGCTGCTAGTACAGTAACAGTGTCACTACCACCAGCTGTAGCAGCATTTGAGGTATAAAAGTCCCTCTGGATTCTGGGGTTACTTGACTAAGACTTGACAGAAGGGTGCTACTGATGGCTTGAACCTAGCCACATCTTTCACATACCACTCACAAACGTTTGACGTCTTATAATACCCCCCCCCCCCCCCCTCACCCCCCAAAACAGGGTTTGTACAGATTTTGGAAAACCTGGAAAGTCATGGAATTTAATTGTCAGTCCTTGAAAGTCATAGAAAATTAAGTTTTGTTTGATAAATTAGTTACTACAGATGACAAGGCATGGACCACATAAGACAGGAAGGAGTAATAACTACTTATTAAACAGTGCAAACGGTATGCATTTTAGTGGACACCAGAGTTTGTGTCTGTTGAATTGTTTAAGGTCAAAAAATACCCTAAAACAAGGAAAGTTTTTAAAATTTTTTAAACTGACAGCTAAACCTAAGGTCTTGGAAAACTTGAAAAGGTCATGGAAAAAGTTATGGAAAAAATTTGAAGACCTCAATAGAGTATGAACCCTGCTTAAACTTCCTCACAAGCTATCTGAAACTACTCTACAACCACTCTATATGGGATAACAACCACTGTATTTAATATTAGGACCCTGTCTAGGTCAATGGAGAGAAAAAACATATACACATGTACCTTGTCTGGTGGTACATTATCCCTGTATAGGCCAAACTGGGACAGAGAGCCACTGTTTATTAGTTTTGCCACTATTTTGGGGTTACCCTTAATAAATGAAGTTTTATTTCAATTGATTGAAATTTATGTACAATTCCTCTATTTGGTTTCACTACACTACCATTAATAATGAAAAATTCCTTATTGTTAAAATGGCAAAACTATATCCACCTTGCTAGCGGAGTCAAGATTTCTTCCACTTGCTTGATTTTGGCAAGTAAGATCTTTGTTGAGCATGTAGCATGTTGCATGCTGCTTGTTACTAAGTTACAGTTTTGAACCTAGGTTGAGTAGCAGAGCAGGCTCAGTTATGATCATTGGTTTATTGATAAAAAGATGCTCACATTTGGAAAACCAGTTTGATGAGACAGAACAAGATTGACTAGTCCAGCAGTGAGGGCCTCGGTAACTAAAAACACTTCACGTGATCCCCAGGGGGGTACTCCAGATCAAAGGATTTTTTTGTGTTTAAAATTTTCGATTTCAGGATGTTTTTTGGTTGGAAAATTTTGGCAAGCATTTTTTGGTGTTGCTTGATTTAAATAGGGATTTTTTTGGTATTCAAAACTCAAAACAATAATGAAGATTCATGATAATCATATATATCATTTAATGCTTTCTGGAAATTTTTATGCCTCAGAAATTTGGCATGGGAGTTTTTGGGGTTTTGTTTTAAGCTGTAGGTATTTTGGGGGGTTTTGATTTTTGCCCCCAGTTGATCATCCCTGTCACTTGAAATCCTGAGTACCCCTCCCTGGGACGTGATTCAGGCAGAGCCTCTATACCTCCTCACTTAAGAAGAAAAAAGGAGGCTCTGCTCCTCGCAGGTTGTATTATATCGCACTTAAACTTTAAACTAAAAAAAACTACTATTGAATCAACACTTAATCCAGTATCATTATTATCATGATTGTTTTGTAGCGATTCTTAGCACAAACTGGGGGACATCAAGGAGGATGGGACGACTATGATCACCAACTTTTCCTTAAGTTAAAAAGCAAACATAAGGCAAGGTTCTTATTAGAATGACTGGTTTTTATGTAATAGGTCAAAATTAAATTCAGATTAAAATTTTTTAACCTATGTTGATTCTCAGTTTTCTTTGTCTTCTAGCCTTAATTCCGGAATAATTAGGGTTAGGTTGATTTGAGAATCAACTTAGGTTAAAAAATTTTAACCTGAATTTAATTTTGACCTGTAACATTTACATCTTTAATAGTAATAGTGTTCTCTTGAACAGTTAACTACATGTAACTGACAGGGGCAAACAACCGAAATTTCTTCGTTATTAACTTTCATTACTGGTAATAAGGAAAAGGAAAAGCTACAAAATAACATTTGTTACTGGAACCAGCAGTGATTAATAGAATGTAGTTTTCCTGAACATAAAATGTTTGTAAACCACACTTTTAGAATGTTGATTTTGAAAACATCAAATTATTTGGTTTTCTTTTCATTATTATTCTTTCTCGTTGCATCACCTAGTTCTTCAAAACATATTTGTACCAGAAAAAGTAATAAAAATAGGTAAATGAATAAATGATTTTAATTTTCATCAGTACTGTAAATTTTTCAACTGTAGAATAACACAACATTCATGCACGTAGCAGGAAAAGGGATTCCTGGCCGAAGTTTGGATGATGTACGGCAGCATGATGAGTGGTACAGTGAATATTTAATTCTCAAGGAGAGTAAAAAGAAGGCAATACAGGAGTGGAAGCAAAACAAAGAGGTTTTTTCATCAGTTATTGTATTTATAGTCTTAAGTTAGGGATGGAGGTTATAAAAATAACCCTCATGGATCTTCCTCACTAGAAAAATATTTCTGATATTCTTTTACACATTTGATTTGTGCCACCTTTAACCCTCAAGTTTTGTTCTATTATGCAATGTATTCCAAGACTGTATTTTTCTGGCAAAATAAATAATCTGAAACTCTGGCATGTATTACAGTCAAACCGGAAAAAAAGTGAACACTAGAAATATTTCTGGAGTGTTATTATGTTGCAAGAAAAAAGCCAATCAGGTGTGAGAAAACCAAACCGCAAGCAATAACTTTAATTAATTAGTCTGTGGCTTTGTGCCTAGTTCGCATGTGCTGATCTCTGCTGTGATTGGTCATGACACAATAAACATCCCTGAGGTATTTTAAGTGTTCACAGTTTTCCCGGTCGCACTATAAATCTGAGCTGGAGTAGCCAAGTGGCCAACACTGATAGGAGCCTGCCTGGAGTGTCATACAGCTATAGCTTTAAGCTTTTTACTTGCTTATATAGAAAATCCACATTGTTAACTTGTCCTGGCTTTATGCTGTTAAAATAATTATGCAAACTTCTATAATTGTAATCTTTATTATTCCTTGACAGGCAGAGAAAAATGAATTGTTAAAAGATGATGGGGATGAAATAGAGGGGGAGGAAAGAAAGAAAAGAAAAAGAGAAGAACAATTAGAAAAGGAACGGGAGGAAAGGCTTAAACACTTGAGTGAATGGAAGGTAATGCATCATAGATTGTCACTTGTCTGTAAGTTATTTGAGAATATTCTATCCTTCTCTTTGTGGGCAGTATTTGAATGCAATCTGAAAGTAACATCAAACAATAGTTAGTTAGGGAAGGCAGATATGGATAGTCACGATAGCTATGTACACAGGTAAAACTTAATGCATTCTGGATAAAGAGGCTTGTAGGAGTATTGCTGAACTGTATGTTGCTGAACTCTGTTCTTAGGTTAAACCAGTATTCAACCTATTGGAGTTTTTGCTAGAGTTTTAACCTTGCGTCGTTCAGACCAAAGCGTAGACATTTTTAAAAGCTGTTTAGTTAAACGCGGTTTAAAATTGTTGCCCTCATAAAAGCTGCCTACTGATTTAAGTTGATTGCAAATTTAGTGTAAATTACTGAACATGACGAGTCACATTTGAATCCTCAGCTGAATCCTGTGTGAAAACCTGCGTTCAAGTGTTCGTGTCTGTTTTTCATTTTTTAAAACTTGGTTTAATTAAACATGTTAAGTTGGTGTAAATGGGGCGTATGTTAAATACTGGTTTAACACGAGAAAGGGTTTTACCTACAACTACTCTAAGTGGATTAAAGGCTGGCTGGCCCATTGCAAACCCCTGTCGGTTAAAAGAATGGTTTTCAAGTCAGTTGAATCTTTCTTGAGGGTGACCGTCGTTTCGCTAACGTCTTAAACCGATTCGCTAACGTGTTATGCTAAGCAAAACGTGGTGCATGACTTGCTCAAAATGCTCAGAGATCATGCATAAAAAAAAGCAGACCACTTAAAATCCAGAAAATATCAGCTGAAGTTTTCACTACAAGAAAAACGTTCCTGAACGCACAAAAGATAAAGCGTCAAAGTCCGGTGGTCGATCTTTATTAACTCAGACTTAGCGCAAACAAACACGACAATAGTAGGATGCGAGGTGAATAAAATGATCACTCAGGACGTTCTTCTTCTCGAGAAAGTGAAGAATCTTACTTCACAGAGGGAAATTTGGTTCTTATTCCACGAACTGTCTTACAACTGTTACAATACGTTAGCGAAACAGCTTTGAGAAAAGATGAGAAAGATGAGAAAGCTTTTTATTCAGTCAGTTACACAGACGACTGGGAAGAAAGACACCGAGTATTCCCAACAGAAGTCGAATGTATGACCTTTAGTCTGACCTGATACGTTAGCGAAACGTCTTTAAAAGACGTTGGCGAACTATAAACAGGACGTTAGCGAAACGACTCGTTGGCAAAACGATCGTACTTCTTCTTGAGTCTTTTCAAATTTTCAAGTTCAAAGCTCAAGCTATTTCTGTTTAAATGTGCCGGGTAACTTCAGTTTTTACAAAGACCTTCAAACATTATAACGTTTGGTCACTACCATTGCTTGTTTTGCATGTCTTAAATGAATATTTATATTACGTTCATTGTTTCTGATCTGTCCAGGTTCAGAAAGGACTAGAAAAGGCCAAAATGGAGGAAGCTCGACTAAGACAAGATTTGAATAAGGCAAAGGAAAGAGAAAAAGAAGAAAAGAAAAGGGTGAGAGAAGATCCTCTTTTCAGTCATTTTAACTTTTACACTTTAGTACTTATTGGGTCAAGCAAAAAGTGATATTTAGCGTCATCTTCATTTTAATGTTTCCAGAAGACCAAAAAGGAAAGAAAAGTGAAGGTAAAATGGTTTCCATCTGACGACTGTTGACAGTACTGTTGGTCGTCAGTTGTCTTCATTTTGGCGACTACAGTAAAACCCCGCGACTAAGAACCTGGTTTTTCCAAGTTAGCCTAAACAGGTTCTTATATAAATGGTAGTTAGCACACGTTTAGGCCATTTAGGTTCTTAAATAGGTTCTTGGTTTCCAAAGGGAAAAAAATACAATATAGCTAAGAGTGTTTGGTGGTTCAGTTGACATATCTTATATTAATTTTTTCTAAGTGTACAGAAGTTTTTCATAGATTTTAGAAAATAAGAACCTGTTTCAAATTTTAGGCTGAACAGGTTCTTAAATAGAGGGGGTTTAACTGGCAAATTTTAGCCTGACAGGTTCTTAAAATCCAGGTTCCTAGTCGCGGGGTTTTACTGTATAGGTCATCCGTCGTCAGACCATTGTCGTCGATTTGGGCCAAACGTCCGTCGTTGACGGTCGTCGTTTTCGACTGACTTAAGCTCGGCTATTGGTCGTCTGTCGTCGGATTCTTGGCCAACAGACTGTGAACTTCTGACAGTTTTGCGTTGTATCTTCTTTGCAGCTGGAAATAAAAGCTCAAGTTGAGGAGTATGCGAGACAAAGAGCTGAAGAACAGGAGATATTAAAAGCAGCAAGAGAAGCTAGAAAACAACAAGAAAAAGCAGTTCATAGACTAACAGCCGACGAGGCAGCCAATATACAAGAAAGGGTTTGTTGTATTTTGAAACGTGTTGTATCAGTTGAAGGTAGTTACTTATGCCTTGGGGTAGCGTAATGTTAAATTTTAACCTCCTTTTTCATGTTTCAGAGTCAAAAGATGCTCGAAGAAAAGCAAGTTAGGAAGAAAGAGAAAGAAGTGGAAAAAATGGAAAAAGAAAAAAGACTCCAGAAACTAAAAAGCCAGGTGCTTATTTTACAATTCAGTTCTATTTATAAGACTAGAAGATTTACTTCGTATTTTGCTTCCGTTGTTTATTGTCACGAAGAGATTAAACATTTCTTTTCAACACAAAATGCTAGTTACAAGTTGTTGACGTGGACACCTATGTGGTTTAATCGCTTTCGTCGTGTTGCCTCTTGGCTGATTCAGTAGGGCATTATACAAAGAAGACACGTCTTGTTTATCCTGGTATAAATGCCTCTAATGTTGTTTATTGTCACAAACAAGAGTAGTAAAAGGAGTAGGCGAAGTCGCATATATATGTAGCTAATTCTATATTCAAATGGTTAAATACTTTCGGATGGGAAAACTTGTTGCATCAGTTGACGTTAAAGTACGGTATTTAACAGAATAAGAGCAGGGCGCCTATTAAAGTTTCACGCCTCAAGTGCGGCGCTTATTTGAAAATTTTACCTATTAAAGAATTCGTGTCTCTCCCCAGTACTCACTCACTCTCCGTTTTGACTCTTACGCCAGACGAGGACACTCCAGACCTTTCCTTTGATTGCTCGCGCGCGCGTTCTTAACCTAGGCAAAAATATGGGCCGTTTCGCAGTCTAAAATTGTATTAACAATGGTATTATTATTATTATTTTCCTTATTAAACTAACAGAATTAATGACTTTTGATTTTGATTATATCGGGGCCGCAGCGCTTATTCAAGGGCGGCGCTTAATCGAGGGGGGCACTTATTCGAGTAAATACGGTATACAAAGTTTCCGAAACAGAAAGAGAGTTGACGTGTAGAAGTGATCAACGCCTGTATATCATATTGCTAACCTGGAGGGCAAAGGTTCTGTCGTCGAGTTTTCCTTGTCTTAGACACTGGCATTCAAGTCTTTCATTAGGATAGACGACGAATGCTGAACGTGGTATTAGTGGTAACGAGTTTTGGCTTTATCCTTCTTAGGTCGAGGTGAATGTATCACGTGACCCTTCACGACTTTATAAACTCACCGCGGGTTGGCAACAGCGAAAGAAAGAAGGGCCTGGGGCTGGTGACGGGGGACGCCTAATGCAAATGCCACACAGGTAGGTGTGCGTATTAATTGACCACTACAGAAAATACCATAACATACCATAATGCTGTTTGTTTGTAACCCAAAAATTTTGCATAAGCATTGTCTTCAGTTTCTCTTGCGAGTTAAAATGGCCCCAAGAGAAATTGAAAACAATGCTTATGCAAAATTTTGGGGTGATAAACAAAGAGCATTATGGTATGTTATGGTATTTTCTGTAGTGGTCAATTTCGTTATGTAGTCTGTAACAATGCTGGTGTATTTTTCGGGTGAGCTTTAATGCTCAATATTTTCCTGCTTGTAGTCTCGTCTTTGATTCGAATATAGACGGAGAGGGTGGGTATAACACTGAAGCAACAAAAGTTTCTCCACCCAACCCTTCCCTACATTCCGTGGCTCGTGCACTACAACCCGTGCAAATTCTAATGCTCAGTACTTTGTACCCCGGCCTAAAGAAAACGCCTGCACTGCAGCCCTTCCTTTTTTTTCTAGTTATAGTCACTATAAGAATAATAAATCAATAGGATTATTAGATTTATTAGATGTATTTCTCTCTTTTACGTTTTCTATTGAAACTCGTGCACGGCAAATAAGACTGAAAAGATAGCTTCTTGAAAATGGTTTCTTAGAAAAAAAATTCTTGCTCATTTTGACAGTGTGTGTTTGATTGAGAAGTTTCCATTATGTTCCATTTATTTCGGTTCCTATTCTTCCCGTTTGACTACACAAGCACGCCATGCGACTTGCCATTTACATGAGAAAACCGCAAATTCCGGTTTGAAAATTAAATGGTTCTCACCATTCCGTTTGGGAAGCTTCTGAAATTATGGGCTGTGATTTGAGGCCATGCAATTTTTCTACTCTTTTTAGCCTGTTCAGCTGAATTGGTTATTCTTAGTAGCGCGTTATTCTCCTTAGTTTTGTGTTTATGCACAAGATATCCAGCCTGGTGGAAAAAATGGTAAGTAATGGTAGCACCCTCGATGTCCCACACCTCAAAAAAGCGATACATGTATTTGCTGTTCTTGTTGATTGCAGGGCGGTTCCCTCTTGGAGGCAGGGATTGTCATAAGGAAAATCTTTAGTTCATCGTCTGAGTGTCCCATTCGCTTCATCACAACACAACAAACGTACCCGTTATGGTTATATGGGTCGCGACAAAACTCATCAACTTTCTTTGAGGAGGCCAAGCTACTGGGTGCCTTTTTAGACTCTTTCTCTACACCAAGAGCCCATTCCGTTCACACTGATGGAGGTGGTTACAGATGCAATAGTGAACTTTTGAGTTCAGTACAAATTTGACTGAGATCGATAACGATGACGACTTACGTTAAATCCTCGAAACTCCCACTTCTTCTTGCTGAAAACGAGATGGAAAGACTTAACATTGGTCAGACAAGTGAAAACTGACAATACTATGAGATTTTTGTTAACAAATGCGAGTTGCAGTTGCGGTATTGCAGGTTTTCGTTATTGATTTTACTAAGCCTGTTTAGCTGGTTGGAATGATCTGGAATGGGGCATTAAAAAGTAGACAAACATGTTTTATAAACTGTTATGCACTCTCACTCTTAACTCACACTAGAGTTTAATATAAGGTCTCTACTGTAAGCAAATTTATAAAAGTGTACATTTTTATTTGAAAATATAAATAAAAATATTTATGAGAAGTAAAAACCAAACGTTGCGTTTACATGAAAGTGACCGTGCTAGTGGGGTTGTATCTGGTTACGGTTAAGGCAACAAAATTTAGCATTTTTTTAATTTTGGAAGAAAATAAGTGTTCTACAGTGGCGAGTGGAGAGTTTGTTCGATGTCGACACAATTCAGTACGAATTATTCATCACTATAGATGAATAATCTCAACATGCGGAACTCAAACATCTTTATTTGCAAAACTGGATTCTTATTCCTACAACGTGAATCTTTGTGAAACTTCTTTCTGTTGAATTACTTTTCACAAACATATACTCGATTTTCTGGTCACATTATTCTCATGATTAAACCTCGTTTCCCTTAAAAAAGGCTTCTGCCTTTTAAAGCCATGTGTCAAACACAGTCAGCCTGAGAAACAGCCGACATTTCGCGACCAATCTTGACCAATCTTGCAATTCTTTATGCATTCCCCAGTGATTGTTGCAGAGTCAGAGATACTTAAACGTGGATCCCGGCTATTGGTGACTTCATTTTCCCACTCAACTTCCTCATGAACATTTTCATCATTTCTAGATGATGTATGTGCCTCTAGTTGATCGTCTTCAAAGGAAGAACCATTCAATTCAATTGGATTTTACTAAACCAACAATATTCCTCACGCCCTCATGGCCTCTGAGTCAATAGCCCATTCGGCCGCTATTGACTCAGAGCCCATTCCGGCTCGATGAATAATTGTTAAATAGCAACCAAATTGAGCATTGTTTCTTCGTGTTGGAGGAAAAGAATTGTTCTACAGCGGAGAGTTTGTTCGATGTCAAATTTTCTCCGACACGATTCAATAGGCTATTATCGAGTTCAAAAACCTCTCACTTTCAAAGCGAGGCCAAGTGCCAGACCTTTGTTGTGAAAATGAGTTTTGCTTGCATGAGAATAAAAAATCGTGTTCATATCAATGGCTCCGCACTTAGCCTCGCTTTGAAACAGAGGCTTGAGGTAACTCGGAAATGGCGTGATTGGTTTGTATACCAGTAAGGATAAATAATCTCAATATGCCTCATTTAGACATCTCGATTATTCGCAAAGTTGGATTCAATTTTCCTACAACATGAGTTTTGACAATTTTTGTGGAACCCTTTTCTTTCCAGATTTGTTGTAGTACAACAACAAACATATCCTTGCCCTACTGATCAAACCGTTTCATTTTCAAAGGACTCCTGTATTTTAGAGCAATAAATAGACCACAGATGCGGAAAAATCTGAATTCCCCGCCAAAAGTAATTTCTTAATCTATTTGAAAACTCTCTCAGAAATTCTTTTGACACTCTTCGCTTCCTTGAGCGCTGAGAGTCTATTTAGAAACACGTTACTTTGCTGTTGCTTGGAGACCAGTGGAGGAAAACGGTCCTATATCATAAATTTGATTAAACACTGTTGCAAGCCTCTTTATGACGTCAATAAAACACAAGAATCAGCCTGAAAGCTGAAGTGGCAATGGATGCTGAAGACTATCAAAGACATGTTGCTATGAACGATATCTGTGGTCGCAGAGATGGACTTTGGGGCAAGGGAGAATGGACCAATTTAGAGGATCAGTGGACGAAATGGTTGGAAAAAGTATCTGAGGGTCTTGTCGTCTTGCGGAAAGATCAAAATAGGAAAGTGATTGGCACTGTAGTTGACATGAGGGTAAAAATGTGCCCCAAATACCTTGAAGAAGGGCCTCATTACTCTCTTGGCTCTTGCCCGCGATGGCATATTTGTAAAAGGTTCCTTGAAGGTAATTGCCGAGGTGGATGTAGCCGTTCTCATGACTTCTATGATGAGAGTAACAGAGACAAGATAGAACGATTTTTTCTTGAGTTGTTTCCTAATGAACTTATCAGAAGGATCGTTAGCTACAGCCTGCCTCAAGTTTGCCTCCTATTTTTGAACGGAAAATGCAATTACGATGGTTGTCCGTACCTTCATATTTGTCCCAGTGTGGTAGGAAAGTTTAATTGCCAATGTTCTCTGACACACAACAACGCTGGTCTAAGTTTGCATAACAAGGAAGTTCTACAAAGGTACTGGCTACAGGCAAGGATCACTGATTTTGCTCTTTTGAATATTTTGGTGCCGGTCGAGCAAAGAAATTTTAAATCAAGCGTAACTGTGATACGTATATATTGCCCGAATTTGAAGTTACCCATATTTGAGGATCCCAAAGGCGCCTTAAAAATACCTAATGCAAATGCATTTGTTATTGACAATCTCATTACACGTTCTACTTTAGGAAAAGACAATGCTGTGGCACAGAGGTAAGCCATTGAGATTTTCTTGTTTTGCGTTAATCTCTAACACCTTTTAGGGTTTTTTGAAATTTTCTGATAAGCTTACCTGTCATTTGATTTTTCTTGGGAATTCAGCGTTGCTTGTAAGTAACTGTTCGCGAAAGCGGTGGCCGCTGTTGTTGCAGGGGGCTTTTCCAAACGTTCCTTCCTTGCCTACAAACCTCGTCAAAATTCGTCGAAACATACCGATCCTCTTTTTAAATTTGATGTGAGATTTTAAAGTTAAGTGGCGAAAACTTCAATTAATCTCGTGCCATTTTCGCTCTAAGAGAGGGCTGGGAATTGCTCTCGTTGCGCTTGTTTGCTGAAACAAACAAGATTAAGACTACATACAGGCAATCTGGCGTGAATGTTGCCACTAGCGTGACGTTTATTTGTCTCAAATATTACTTGATAACCTTAAGAAAAATTACAGGTACTGTATGATAACGTCAGGTGGGGCAGACGAAAAACTGCAACAAGCCACAAAAAGAGGCCGTCCCTCCCTTCACCCCTCGCCACCCCAAATCTTGCCAAGTGTCTCGAATGGTTTTATCAGAGATTGTAAGTTCCTTCCAATGGGGAAGCTGTATGTGCGTTAACACGTTTCTACATATGCTAAAGGTCTGAGAAAGATGTTAACTGTTTAATTACTGCCAAAGTCAAGTCAGGGTAGCCCTATCAGTCATTGGCTGGTATCGAAAGGGACCCTGGGTAAATTATGTCTACATGAAAAAAAAATTTAAAAGATTGCCCTTTGCGTTTAGGAACCGTGCCGTAAATAGTCATCTCCCAGATCACTGGTCTTCAATGTCGTCTGAAAAAATATATATACGTGTTAAGCTAGAACCTTCTTCAAAAGAATTTAAAATAGTGGAGCGTTTATTTCGACATACAATGAAAGACGAGAACGTCATTGTTGAAATAAAGAGACTGCAGAATCCTTTTCTGTGGGAAAAGTATTGCAGGTAAGCCATCTTTGTTGCCGATCTTATACGTATCTGGGTGACTGACCTCCTACCCCTCCCCTAAACCAACATTTTGCCTTAAGTGAGAAGTAAGTGCAGGAGCCGATTACTAACCGGCTCCTGGTAAGTGTTGATGTTGGTTTAGGGGAGAGCTAGGTGGTGAGTTACCCAGATACGTAAAATGATCCTTTGTTGCCAACTGAAAGTTATTGCTGGGTCAAGTAATCTTTGCCTCCTTTTCTCCTTCCCCTTTTTCTTTCTTGCCATCTTTTGCCAAAAACACAGCGGCAGTTGAATTATATAAAATTTTACAATTACTCTGCTTGATTAGTTATCACCATTCTAAGTAGACTTTATCTACTGGTTTGATTTATAATGAGCAAACTGTTTGAAATTAAAATACAGGCCAATAATAATAGATTAAGTAAGATCTGTGGGTCTTTTCTTTTGTTGTACGTAATCTGTGCCTCGGTACTACAGAAGGAACCAGGGGCCCGTTTCTCGAACGTCCTGGTAACTTTTCGGGCACGAATTCAAATATTCAAATCGAAATATAAAGAATAAGAGCGCAGGTCCTGGCTAGCAGACTACTCCATTTTGTTTCATTAACTGATAGTTTTATCATGTTAGATGCAAAACGGTTCAGGGCCATTAGTAACTAGAAACCGATTGACGAATTTCCTAAGAATTGTTGTTTCTCATTATTCTCATCCAAGGAAAAGAGAATACATGGAAAGGTACAGACCACTGGAATCGGCGAATGAAAAGCAGTTATTTCACGGAACCAGCAAACATTCCGTAGGTGCCATTTGTAAACAAAACTTTGATTGGCGCGTTCCAATCAAAAATGGAAATGGTTTATATGGCCAAGGAATTTATTTCGCAGAAAATGCCTCAGATAGCAAATATTACGCAAAACCAAGTGAGCGTCATCATCGCTACATGTTTTTGGCCCGGGTATTGGTTGGTACGTACACCGTCGGCGCACGTAGTTACTGTAGACCGCCACGTACATATTACCTCGATCCCGAGAGTGATTTGTACGATTCGTGCGTGAACAACGTGAAGAATCCGACGGTCTTCGTTATCTTCGACAACGATCAATGCTATCCAGAATACATTATCAAGTATCTCACGCTGGAGGGCGCTGATGGCTTTCTCAAGAGGAGCTAGTGCATTTAGGCCGGCATCATCTGCGGTATCCAGGAGACAAGTTTCGCCGGCATATCCCAAAATTCAAAGACCACCAAAACAACTGCCATCACCCCCCAGAAAATATCAAAGGATTTTCTCTGTTTCCTATGTTTAAATCCGAGGGGAAGTTAGGTTGTTTCTTTTCAAACAGAAATAAACTTCACAGAGTGCGGAAATTTACAATTGACTTTCCTTAAATCCTCCACTCTTTTTGTTGGTAAATTTTGGATAAGTTATATTTTTTCAGACGCTCTTGGGAATATGGAGTCCTCCCAGGAGCAGTTGTGAATTATTGGGGGGCAAACAAAGTGTATTATGTGATGTTTAATAAACGAGCAGCAGTGTTTAATCGGGTATAAAATCACGAGCTGAAAGCGAGTGATTTTTGACCCGATAAAACACCTGCTGCCAGTGTTTTAAACGACTTCAAAAACATTCCTGGAAAAGCGTATCTCAATGGAGTTCATGACAATGACGCTTTTGTGAACGTTGGAAATTAGCATACGAAAAAAACATTATTATACTACTACAAAAGAAATTTCTGCAATTTGATTGGCTTAGAGCAGTTATATTTCAGCTTAATTTGAAATACCTACATGTGAAAATTACAAACCTTTTGTGGGTAGTAGTATAAACAAATAATAGCATGATTTGTACGTGATATTTAGCATAAATACCACTTGTGATATTTCAAAATTGTCTCAAATTTCACTCGCCTAACGGCTCGTGAAATTTCGTATAACAATTTTGAAATATCACTCGTGGTATTTATGCCAAATAGCACTACAAGTCATGCTATTACCTATACTTACGTATGAAATTATTATGCAAGAAAATCAAACCTCACAGGTGTTTAGAAATTTTCTTCTCCGAACGATGCTAACGGAAGACGACATGGCGTCCTGTACCAGAGCTTTTCAGAAGCGTAAAAAGGCCGAGGAAGGGATGAAGTGAAAAATTAGTCTTTGAAAAAATATTTTGGAATGACTGAATGGTGGGAAAGTAGAAATCCAGTACTTGCGTCTTCACAACTGACAAGTCTTGAGTGCAACGACTGCAACGCTTGGCACTGCTGTAGCCAATTCTCCGACTGAGTACTAAACGTTTGGCTGATAAAATTTGTGGAAGGACAAATTTTTAAATTTAAAAGTTTTGTGCAATAGTTATTTACTGGGTGTGTAATTTTGAAAGAACATTAAATATTCATCCACCATTTGTTGCGTCAGTTGCTGTGTTGATAATCAATATTCATATAAGTCACGTGCAGTGACATTATGTCTGATAAAACACCGCATACTAATAAGGGGTGGTTTTATCAGATATAATGCCACTGCACGTGATGTATTATCGACCATTTGATAGGTCAAGGGGCTAATCAATTATTAATGTATTTTTGAAGGGGGATTCGAAACTCGCATTCACTTGTTGTTTTCACATAGTCGCCATTACTTCAGCGGTCAAATTAATAAAATCTTTACAAGAGTATCTACGGTTTTCAGACTCTAAAACAATGGCTAGTACTTGTAAATTACAATTGCAAAAGTTTTATTTAATTGACCTTAACCTGAGATCAGGCTCTATTTTCGTTTCGCTTTGAAAATTACATTCCGGCGGGCAAGGCCATAGCCGTTACAGAGAATGTATGAGAACCGCTAAAATTGGGCCTGATCTCAGGTTAAATTGACCCCTACCATTTCACCAGGACTCAGTAGAGAGAAGTCGTTACGTCACGTTGCCATGGTAGCAAAATTTTGGGAGGACAACAAGCCGATTAAGTCACTTCAAAGTCTATTCGCACTGTTTCAAACTTCACCGGTCTTCTTCCGTTTCATTTAATTTGGCAAACCTTGGCGAAATTTCCTTTGGGACCGTATCTATCGTTATCTAAGTTTAGAAAAAGAAAGCGACAATTTTGGTGTTGCGTTCACCTACTCCATACAGCGGGTTCGTGAAATTAGGAAGTTTCATGTCGTAGTGGTGCAACGACGGCAAAGATATGTACAAAATAGCGTGATGCACGTGCAAAGTTGTTGTTTGTCAACATAAACACATTTTTCGCCGTTCTCCTTGCCGTCGCCGTCGTCGTTGGTTTTGTTGTCATCCAGAAATATTGCTACCATGGTAACGTAACGTCACACTTCTCCTCTCTATTGCCCTGCCCGTTTATTGGATTTCTAGTATATCAAAAACACCTACATACACATCTGAGCCGGCTACAGATTCCTTAAGGAGACTCCACTGACACCCTTCGCAATTACAGTTGGAGATAGAGCAGGAGTTAGCTATATTCGCAATACACTAGCTCTCGCCCAGAAATAAAGCAAATATCACTGCCAATTAGCTAGCTGTCATCCATTACCCATTTCAGTGGCCGATCCAGACCTTCAGACAAGGGAATGGGGTGGGCGGTCATGCAGACCCCGAGATAAGGGGGGTGGCGGTCTTAAAATAAAATTTTATTTGGCCCCTCGGGCCTCAGTTTGGGCCAAAAATAAAGGCGGGGGGAGCGCCCCCCCCCCCTGGATCCGCCACTGCATTTTCTATTGGCAATATTAAGAATTAAGAGGAGGCCAGTGCTACATTTGCTATTTAACCAAAACAGTTTCACTAACCCACACGTCAAACCAAATACTCAGCGGTGAAAGATCCAACTACTTCCTTTTTAAAGCCAGAGGACTAGGTTCGAATTCACTCTAACTATATATCGTAACGAACGATACTCAGCTTCCAATTTTAGGGCCAGTGTCCCACCTCCCTCCCAAGTTACACAATTCAATTTATCCTCCTCCTCCCGACCTCATCCCTAACCTTTTACGGGTCACCCTCCCACGAGCTTCACGAGGTCCTGTGTTACACGTATAAACCTTAACACCATCCGATTTCGTCCAAAGGTTTAAAAATTACAGAATGGCAAATAATCTTGACTTAACGTGACCCAGAAGTGAAAAATAAAGACGAAGAAGACAGTCTCTTGGCGCTGTTGAATTTTAATGTTCTTCGCAGGGTCGCAGTGCTCTCGTCATGTATGCCGTCATCAATAAAGTAGCCAACCTCATTCTCTCGTTAACTACGTCATGATGGCGTCCCGAAAGCAAGGTTGGCGGAAATGACAGGAACCACAACAAACACAACTCTCAATACATTAGCGACAAGAAAATAGCTAGAACAATACATTGACACTACCGTTAACTTCCGTTTGTAAGCCCTGGGCTTATACAACTTCGTAGGGGTTTTTAGGAGAGCTTATAAACGGGTGGGGAGGGAGTTATAACCAATAAAAGGTAGAGGGGGTGGGGAGGCTTACATCTGGGGGAGGGCTTATAAACGAATGTATTTTTTTTTGTTTGCAGGTAGATAGGCCTATAACTAAGTGAGAAGGGGGTGGGGAAGCTTTTAAAGAGGAAATACCAGAAAAGAGAGTGATGCCTGTAAGACGAAGATTTTACTTAATTTGAAATTTGTTACATTACTAATATTCAAATAATTAAATAAGTCCCCACTTTGATTGTTTTTTTTTTGAGCGAGCACATGTTGCACTCGAAAAGAAATCTTTCTTTGTTTGTGTTGCTTTTAAGGTTTTCTTTACTCGAAAAGAGACGCCTCAATCCCGGTTATTACGGTCGTTTCAGTTCTGCACCCGTTCTCTGCACTTTGCTTGTGTCCCGTAATCTCACCAAAATTATGATTAAGGCCCTGTTCGCACTACGTCAAATAAACACAAATTTTGCGTAGTGCGAACAGGGTCTAAGTGCAACGAAGGAAATATATGAAAAGGGCGGGGTGACAAACGAGCGAGTAAAGATTTATATATGGGACGGATTTTAGCGTGACAACCTCAACACTATTTTGAACGGTCATAGAACTGACTGCAATAATAGCATTATAGCCCCTTACGACTGTAAACAAAGTGACAATTATAAACATAAAATTTACAGATAAAATTTGAAAGGCCAAAAGGAAGTATAGATGGCCAAAAACTATAGAACATCACAGTTTGCAATCAAGCAAGTTTAAAAAATGCTTTATCAAGTTTACAGTATCTCAACTTACATAGAAGCGTGATTTACGATGTTATGTAGCTGAGATTTTGAAGTACGACATACAAAAGGTCGACTGCCGAGACCTGGTCTCCTGAGGAGAGCTGCGTTTAATGAACACTGTGAAGATTTCTCATTATCATTTGAAACTAAAAGTTAAGAAGCAACAAATGACTCACACTTCCTTTAGCAATTCCTAACATGCTTTTTCAGTAAAATATAAACCACTCTCTCGTCTTTATTACATTACTAAAATCAGACATTAAAATACTATGATGAAAACATTTTACACATTCAGATCAACCTTGCCTCCTAACATAACATCACCGAGTTTAAAAAGTGCGACAAGAGTACTACTCTGATCATCCTACTACACAGGGAGCAGAGGAGATATGTTTACACGAAGAAAAAAGAAAGTCACACTTAGTGATCCAAGTGAACTAGTTTTTGAAGATGGTGCCCATTGTTTCCCTTCGAGCAGCGTTATAAATTTGTAAAGCATTTAACGTTTTTTTAAAAGAGCCCACAGTCGCTTTTGTTTACGATCGCATGACACCATCATTTGTAGAGTTGAACCGCGAGTTAAACTGAAAATAAGGATCAAAGATAACTCCTCTGCTCTCTGTGCCTACGTGCTAGATCTCGTTGGAGTAACTATTTACAATGGGATAAAATCGCTATTAAATCTTTTCAATGTAGTTACTGGGAAACAGTCCCTCACGGCCACGTAATCTGCCCGTCCACCATCCAGAGGGATCTGTGAATAAAAGTAACAGAAAACACTTCAATGTAGTACTACACAGGCGAGTCCAACTCTAATGGGTCAATTTAAACGCAAGTATCTATGAGAAAATGGAAACCCACATTGTGGAAATACGTCTACGGTCGCAGACTATACACGAGTACAAATACACGAAAATTCAAGGGCCTCGATTCCAGAGAAATTACATCATTGACAGAGATCAAAAAAGTGATTTTCATGGTACGTCATTTCAATCATCGCCGAAAATAAACCGCATGATCATCACAAGCTCATTTACATACAATGAAAGTTTACAAAACCCGACCATCGCAGTTTTGATAATTAAGGTTCTTATTTTCTTTCGACCACTCAGTAATGTTCACTTGTTCCAAAGTAATCAACGTTTCGGAAAAGCTCTAAATTTAATTTTTCCTAGTAAGCTTTCTTCGCAAAACAAGCGTAGCTTCGATCACGCAACGATTCTTAGTCCCAGTTTCCACGGTCTCCGCAAGGAACCCCTAGCACAATGACCCCCCCTTTTTTGTCCTAAATACGACGAAAAACGCGTTGAACATTATGAGCCTTGCTGCTTACGCAAGCAAGAGTAATAAGTCGGACAGGATTAGAAAACATTGTAGTTATTAACCATGTTTAAATCAAAGACAGCTCAATGGCCACGTGTAGAGAAAAACACTTGGCCAGCAAAAAAGAGGAGAAGCAGATTAAGGTATCTTACCTTCTTTAATAATTTCGATAATTTCATCTGGTTGGAAACTCAATTCGTCGACATCTGTCGCGTCATAAGGATAAATCGTCTTGCATCGCGGTAGGGACGGAGTGGGCTTTGGTTTTAACTTGGGTTTTCCCGGAGCTGGGGGCCGCCTCGAATGTGACTTCTTCTTGGAGTTGATCCTCTCTATGCTGCAAAAACAATACCAGAGCTGTCCTCAATACAACGTAAAGTGTAACCGTTCATTACGTTCACATTATTGGAAATTGGGTGAAGCGATTACTTTTCCTGATTTTTTTGACTCCAGCCAACTAAAAACTCTAAAAACCAATTCGAGGCCAAAGTTCAGTTCCTGAAGACAGAGTAAATGTCTGTTTCTTGAACGCTGAAAGCGTTGTCCATGATTGGTTTCGTGACAGCTACCCAAAATTTCAAAAACGCTCGAAAACTTCTCATAAAAATCGCTTGAAGTCGGTACAATTCAAAAACAGCAATGGCTTCACCGTGCTGCCATGGATTCGTCGATCTCGAAAAAAAACAAACTGTTTTTTTTTTTTGGAAACTCTAATCTATACCCTACAAGCAGGTACATTTCAGAACAGAACGTTCCTCATAGAAATTCAAGGAAATTTCGCAGCCGTTTTGTGGTAAAAGGTAAACATGATTTGTGCCTGAATGAAATTTATCAGTCCTGCATTTTCCTTACCATTTGCCTAAACCGTGAACCGAATGGTTTGCCCATGTAAAATGGTAAGCAACCTCAAGTAACCACCCTCGTTAACCTTCAAAGTGTTACTCGGATGGCTTTTGTTTGAAGGGTCAAACCTTACAGCTTTTGAATTTGAGAACTTTATTGTAAGACTTGATGAATGAAAGCTGCGAAAATCGAAAACCAAGCACTAATCTGAGGAAAGCCACATAAATAAGCTACTCACATAAGAACTCACATACACATAGTGCAGAATATTTAGTGCACGGTTCCTCAATGGAAACTTGCAAGTGATTGTAGCAGTATAGCAGGGATTGAATGATCCACTTTTTTGGAAGAGGAATCCCATTAGTTTTAAGTGGAATAATTAACGCCGACGATATCATCAAAAGGGCTTCCAATAAAGATGAGCGACGTCTTGTATTTTTTTGGGCGCTTTCCATTCAACCCAAAACTCCGGTAATTTTGGTTGGTACATCCAAGGGAACGTGCCATTTCGGTTTGGTTCGACCGGAATATTCGGGACCAGCTTTGAAGGAGATCCACTTTGACCGGTCTGGTCATTTCGGTCGGTCGGACCTAAATGTCCCGTTCCATTTGACAAAATTGTTGTCCCCAGTACCGCTCTTTTGTATCCTGCTTGCAAAAACAACAACCAAACGCGCGGTGGCTTGGGTCGGGTCTGTGCAACCGGAATGTACCGCTCCATTGGGCAAGTGGAATTTCCGAAATTTCAAAGCGGAATTTTTGTTGAATGGAAAGCGCCTGTGGTGTGCCTAGATTAATCGGTTTGACAGGATTGCAGCTATTTTTAAAAGTTAATGTCATGATTTTTTATTGGCTTACAACAAATTTCAGATGCATTTTTCGCTGATTTACTTTGAGGAAAAGGAATAACCGCCAACTCTCCTATCACTTTACGTCACTGATCGACAACGTTATTATGAAGAGGAGAAGAAAGAGAAAATATAGACGTGGAGATAGCGGTGACCGGTGAAGGAGGGGAACAATAGAAAAGTGGTGGTGGCGCAAAAGGGAGACGAGGAGGAGAAAGAGGAGGGAAGACAAGGAAAACAGAGTCATGGTGGAAAGACAATAAAATAAGGAGTCTGAGTGTGAATGAGTGAGGGTAGGTAACAAATTCACAAACACTTTTTGTTTTGTGCTAGGAAGGCCGAGTTTTCCATGGATTTCACATTATGTCCAACTTGCAAGCCAGCAAACCAGAACTACGGATAATAAATGCCACGTGAAATCAAACATGGATAATTACGCTACGATTCAGTGATTTTAACTGACATGCGAGTTGGCGTGCTTTTTCCGTCTATAAAAAACTCAACCAATTTCACATTTTTAGTCAACCAATCAAAACTCATGACAGCATCGAACTTAAAATAACGCGAGAAAACCGCCAAACCGATTATACTGGGCACAACAAAATACAGCGTAACATCATCGCATCTTAACCTCTGCTATTGATGGTATCATCTACGTTTATTTATTCGACTTCACACTAATGAGATTCCACTTCAAAAAAGGAGATAATTCGATTCTCTCTATACTACTGACTACCTTGCAATTTTTGAGATTTTTTTTCAAGAGAAACATTATGTTTGTATTAAGTTTTGACAGTACTCTACTAAGCGTGAAACATAATGTTAGACGGAAAATGAAGAAGAAATAAAGATTACAGAAACCGTTGTAGCTTGGAAGGATTTAGATGCCTAAAGAGGGTTACAGAACGTCTAAGAGAACAAGAAACGCGGTCAATAAACGAGATAGTCGTTTACATGCTTTTATGGAGATGAAAGTTGCAAAAGGCACGAATACCGAAAAAACCTCGAGGGCTATTAAAGAGAAAGTGTTGAATTGATTTGACAGCTTCGAAGACCACATATCAATAAAGTTACCGCAGAGAAGTTTTATAATTTCTTATCGGAAAAAAAATCTGACCATGCAATTTAATCCACTTAAAGTGAACGTTTATCGCTACGCTCTAAAACTATGCGACCAAATAGAAGTTATAGTGCCATATTTATGCCAGAAGAGGCATGATTTTCAACATTTTAAGTTTTAAAGTACTCTATGAATTACACGTCTGTTTAACTCTTTACTCAGAAAAGGCCTGTTCTAAATATAGCTTTTATAAGCAGACTTTGTTGAGCTAGATCCATAGACAGCAGTGTACGTCGATTTTAGCTTAATATTGTTACAGGGCTCAAAAAAAATTAATTTAGCAACTCAGGGGTTAAAATGACACTAAAAACAGTACATATTTTACATTTCACGGTTATAGTCAAGTTACTAGATATGTAAGTTAAATTTTCAGAATTGTTGGATGAAAGTGTTAGCTCACCTATCCCATTGTTCAATGTATACATTCTGGTCAGTGGCATTTTTAGTTGTTCCATGCTCGGCACCAGTCCACTCTTTCAAATTCACGTAATCATAAGCATGATCATTTTCCGAGTCATCAAATTCGCTATCACTGCTGTCATAACCGTCATATCCATTGTCCTGTTGGTGCTCCTGATCTTGGTGAGTCCCATTACTGTGAGTGCCATTTTGCAGGGTTTCTGGATTATTGAATACACTATTTTGGTGGACTGCGTTCCGGGAATAATGACTTTCACTTTTCTGACTTGTTACATGGTTTTGAAAACCATTCTGTTTGGTTGAGGCAGTGCTGTATGGCGGATTTTGCTGCCTTTCCATGCACTCATATGTTTCATTCAACTGGTTTGTCGCATCACCATAGGAACCGTTCTTAGCGTTGTGTTGAGGATTATAGTACCTTCCATTCTGTTGTGTTGTAGCGGTACAGTATGGGCGATTCTGCTGAGTTGTTCCACGATTAAAAACACCGTTATGTAGAGATGTTGCAGTGCTATAAGGAGGACTTTGATGGACTGCGGTTCGACTAAGTGAACCATTCTGCTGGGGTGGTGCGGTGCTGTATGGGGTGCTCTGATGACTAACTGCAGTACTACGAGGAGGATTCTGATAGCCTGCTTCAGTGCTGTACGGAAGATTCTGATGGCCTGCTGAAGTACTGTATGGGGGATTTTGATGGCCTGCTGAAGTACTGTATGGAGGATTTTGATGGCCTGCTGAAGTACTGTAGGGGGGATTTTGATGGCCTGCTGAAGTACTGTAGGGGGGATTTTGATGGCCTGCTGAAGTACTGTAGGGGGGATTCTGATGGCCTGCTGAAGTGCTGTAGGAAGGATTCTGATTGCCTGCTGAAGTACTGTAGGAAGGATTCTGATGGCCTGCTGAAGTACTGTACTGAGGATTCTGATGGCCTGCTGCAGTGCTGTATGGAGAGCACTGGTGGCCAACTGAAGTGCTGTAGAGAGGATTAAGGCAGATACCGTTCTGTTGGGTGGCTGCCATGCTGTATGGGGGCTGGTTTTGTTGTGTGGTTGCTCTACTGTATGGTAAACTCTGTGAGGGTGCAATATGACTGTATATACCATTCTCTTGAGGAGTTGTGACAGTACTGTAAGGGCGATACTGTTGGCTCGGTGCGGTACTGTATATACCACTTTGTTGAATCCCAGCACTAATATTACCATATTCAGCATTCTGTCGAGTTGCTGCAGCAGAGCTGCGTGGAGCTGCATTGCTGAGATGCAGTGGTTGCATCTCTTCATAGCCATCTCGTTGAGTTGAGTGGTTCTGGCTATACTCTGATCTGTACGCTGTTCGTTGCTGTAATCTGGCAACAGCCTCTGAATACGCCGGGGGTGTTCTACTGGTTTGGTCGTTATTAATTGGATGCATGACCTCATATTCACTCCTCTGCAACATGGCTGCAGCTTTTTGGCGGTTTGAAGCACTGCATGCTACTCTGTAAGAAGCATTTCTACCGTTGTAGTCCCCTGTGTCCGATTGCTGCATTGGATTTGCCCTGTAAAAGTTCTGTTTAGGAGACTGGTTTAATTTGTATCTCGCCCTGTCATATCCACCTTTCTCTGCTGGGCTAACAGACTGCCTGTCTTGAGCTTCAGCTGTCTGCTGCATTCTTGAATCTCTTTGCTGAGTGGCTGTGGAACTGTCAACATTTTCATTTGGCAACGAAAAGGTTACAGAGCGTGGGCGACGCACAGTTTTTAATCCGCTCTGCATTTTACTTTCACTAGCTGCGGAATCGTAACAACTTTCCTTCTGAGTTGAGAGGTTGACAGATCGCGGACGCACTAACGTCTTGTCCCTGCTTTGCCGCACATTATGCACTTGATTATCGTCCAAGCTGGTTGGTCTGACACCACTAACAGTTGAGCGCCTCAAACTGGCTGGATTGTGCTGCACATTCTGTCCATGGTAAAAATCTGCCTTTCTGTACTGTCCATAAACTGCAGGGCCAAGCTCTTCTGAGATTCCACTGTGACGGGAGACAGTACCAAATTGCACGGGCGCTGCATGACCCCTCTGGTGAGGGTACTCGGGTGGTTGGCGTCCACTGGGAACAGGATACGTTGCTCTAGTGGCCCGAGAGACTGGTGGATTCATGCGGTTAAATCTGTTTATGGTTTAAATGTTGTAAATTTAATAAAAAGGCACCACAGAAGAGTTGGATTTTTTAACCACGGCAAAGGGAAAAAGCAGAAACTAAAACAATCACCTAGCAGCTTCAGCCAAAAGCAGAAATTAATATGGGCAGAGCTTTAAAAGTGATGTGTGTGCAGAATGCTTACTTGTTAAAATTGTGGAATTTACATATTAAATGTTATGTCCTTCACCAACTTATAAATCTCGCTTTCCTATCAGATTTAAAAATAATTTACAAAGTACAAAGAAATGGTTATCCTCAGTTTTAAGCCCTATTTAGTGGTATATAATTTTTGGTTTCTTGGTATGCATGCATTTTTTATGTTTCAGTCAGATCAGTTAGGAATGAAGACAGCGCGTAAGTAGTGAATGATTTCCAAGAAATTGCATTTTGAGCATTGTGATTATTTTCAGTGATGGTGCGAACACAACAGACAGCACAGACAAAAGCACTTAAAGCACAGCACACCCAACAAGGCGTAATATCAAACAAACCACTGCAGATCAGCTTAATCAGCTTGGCACAACCGCTACTATCAGACACTCACGCCACATCTACAACAATATTGAAATGTTTGAAACCGCATAATGTTTTTACCCCGAATTCAAGTGAATGGGGCCTTTAACACGATGGAGAACGGTTTCAAAAAGATGCGATTTCGGTGAACAGATTCGCTGGGTTTTTTTATGGACGAAAGGTCGATTGCTGTAAAATATATGCGGTTTCAACAATATCCGGATTCGTGTAGACATGGCCTGCGCCCTAGTAGAAGCAATCTCTCCTATCAAACACTTGATATCAACAGGAAGTGTCATTCTTAACCCTTCCAACCAGGAGGTTCAAAATATATTTTAAAAGACCTTACTCGTCATACTCGCTCTGTTGTTTTATTACCCAGATTCTAAGATCACATGACAGGACCTCTTATCTCCATCACTCAATTTACGCTTACATTTCGCTCCCGAAACGACTCAGGATCCATTGTCCTGATAATATCACAAGATTTGCACTGAGCAAATTAAGTCTATTACATCTTACAAATACTTGGATATTTCAACTTATAAAGTGGATGACACACTTTGACTGTACGTTCTGTTGATAAATAAACAGATATGTCCAATCTGGGATGATCCTTAAATTCACCTAACCGAGCGATGGAACAGGAGTTGTTGACATATTTTCCCACAAAATCAACCGTTTTGAGACACATAACTCGGGCAGTCCTTGTTTAAGCATACAAAGATTACATTTTTCTTTCCTGGCAATTTGTTCCTGTGTGTTTTTCTATCTTTTTGAAAAATAGTGGAAAGGTAGAGTTGCAGAAGATAAATAGTCTGAATCTGTAGTTGTTGTGAGCATATTGCGAGCACGGCCCATCGAGAAACCTGTCATTTAACTCTAAGGAATGTAAACTACAGTGGAAATATGTCAGAACTATCACGTGTCATCCACATGACCAACAAAAACTCACCCGCACACTCCAGACTCTGGTGTTCTCATGAATGCTTGATCTTGAATGTTGACATTTGCAGGACCTCGTGCTAAATGCTGTGCGCCAGATCGAGGCAACGATGGCTGCTTGTGCGTGGCAGCGAAACGATGGAGACTAGACGCTGTACGTTGGCGCATTTGTCCAGTTGTTTGTTGCTGACTGGGGTAGCCTGGGGCAGCTCTGCGAGGTTTTCCTGGGCCTGAGGTGGCACGGGCTTGACGGCCTGGTCCTGATGAGGCAAAAAAAGGATCAGTATAAGATACTGGGAAACTGGTTACCCACCCTCCCTTAAACCGACATTCTGCTCAAAGTAAAAAAATAATGTTAACGTTAGGTTAGGGGAGGAGTAGGTGGGGAGTATCCCAGAATCTTATACTCTTTTTAACATGACGTCACGGCGGCCATATAGGTGTACCAAAACAAAAAGAGGGCGGCGATGTTGGAGTGCCCAAAAAATCCCGTGGGAATAAATCTCTTCTAAATTTACGTAGCTGCTGACCACGTGAGTGGAAACGACCTGTACTGCTTATCAATCTCGTACTGCGTTCACTTCCACGCTTTAAAGCTCTTTTAACTACAGGATTAGGGAAATATTGCCTTAATGTCCATGAGTACGGTCTGCAGTAAACAAAGAATTAGTGTCTACAGCTCACATTTAACGGTCTGTGCCAAAGAAACATAAAATGCTTCAAGCTCAAGATTTTGTTGAATTAAATATATTTGATAGGTGTGAACGGGTGATTGCGTTTTTAAGAGAACTTAGCTGGTTCACTTATGCCAGTCATGACACAAACTAATATGACATCATCATCAGGAACAGGTTTAAATCGGAGTGCTAACTAGAAGAACCAAAGTTGTTGACTTGGGCAATGTTACTGCAACAAATTCACCTGACACTAAACTGACCATCTCTGCAATTACACAAAGATTCGATGAAGACTCGCTCAAGAAGAAGATAACAGATTGTAATAAAGTTTTAAGAACATTTTGTAACCAACATGGTTGGAGCTTTGTTGAGCATCCAAACATTGACGAGACGTGTTTGAACAATCACAACCTGCACCTTAACAAAAAAGGTATTGCTATTTTAGCTAGTAATTTCGTAAATAATATTGTTCGTTGACATGATCGCTATTCAACAACTGTGGCGACACCTAATTCCACCACCACAACTAGTGCCAGGAGCAATTCGAATCCTGATTTTATATTTCCCAAGGGTCGTGGGTTTAAAATGGCTAGCTTAAATATTACAGGTCTATTGAAACATATAGATGAACTTCGTATCGTATTAGATGGTCAACCCATTGATATACTAGCTATTAATGAGACGAGACTCGACGGGAGTATATCTGATCAGGATGTTGAAATTGTGGGTTATGATGTCATCCGTCGTGACAGGACCGTTAATGGGAGATTTGGTGGGGGTGTATGCTTCTATATTCGTTCGAATATAAATTACGTAGTCCGCGAGGATTTAGATAACGAACTTTTAGAAATCTTATCGATTGAAATTTTAAAACCTAACTCAAAACCTTTTGTTGTTACCTCGTGGTACCGACCGCCAAATTCACTTATAGACCTTTTCTCGAATATTGACTCCTTGTTAGCAAGACTTGATTCCGAGAATGTTGAACATTATCTTATGGGTGATATGAATTGCGATTTGCTGTCCAGCGAAAACATTTATGCAAGGGCTCTGTTAAATGTTACCGATATTTATGGCTTAAAACAATTAATCGACGAGCCTACTCGAGTCACACCCTCAACAAGTACCCTAATTGATCTTATTTTCACCAGTCACCAAGAAAATATTCTCTGTTCTGGGGTCACACACGTGGGTATAAGCGATCACAGTCTTGTTTACGCGTACCGTAAAATTTCAATCCCGCCTGTTTCTAAAGGAATCAATTTGATCAGCTATAGACAATTTAAACACTTCAACAGCAATAATTTCCGTAATGATGTTTCGACGCAACCGTGGGACGATATCAAAGAACTGTACGACCCCAATGACATGTGGAAAAAATGGAAAGAATTATTCCTAAGTGTTTGTGATAAGCACGCCCCTGTGAAAACTAAACGCACCCGTCCCACCAAGTCTCCTTGGATTACCACAAATTTGAAAAAACGAATGAATTTCAGAAACCGGCTAAAGAAAAAAGCTGTTAAAACTAAGGATGCGTCCTCTTGGAATCGATTCCGGAAGGTCAAAAATAAAGTAAATCAGGAAATCAAGGCTGCTAAAAAGGCCTATTATAATAATTCTTTTAATAATTATGCCGGTGATCAACGTAAGACCTGGAAGACCATCAATGAATTGACTTCCCGCAAATCTAATAAAACAATAATAAATGAAATTCAATATCAGGGACTAAAATCGAGCAATCAAGCAGAAGTTGCTGAATTGTTGAATACTTTCTTCATTGAGATTGGACCAAGGCTTAGTCGAAATGTTTCGAATGTTGATACCACCTACAAAGAGTTTCTTTGTGGAACTTCTAAGGAGTTTGTCTTCAAGGAAATAACATCTGCTCATATTTATTCTCTCCTTTCAAAACTTTGTAAATCAAAGGCCACTGGATTAGATAGTATTTCAGCTAAATTATTAAGGGAGTGCCCTGATCTAATTGCCGAGTCTCTTACTTTAATATTTAATCAATCACTGTTGACAGGAATTTTTCCCGATGAGTGGAAGTCGGCTAGGGTTACTCCATTGTATAAAAATTCTGGTAAACGAAATGATCCCACCAATTATCGACCAATATCGGTGATCCCAGTCGTGGCCAAAGTATTTGAACGGGTAGTCTACGACCAGTTGTATCACTATCTTACTGAGAATCGTATTCTATCCCGTTACCAATCTGGTTTTCGTTCTTTACATTCTACTGTAACCGCATTACTCGAAGCTACCGATAGCTGGGCAGTGAACGTTGATCGTGGCCTTGTCAATGCCGTTGTCTTCTTAGACTTAAAAAAGGCTTTCGACACAGTTGATCATCATATCTTATTAACGAAATTACAATATTATGGATTACGCGGTTCCTGTCACGAATGGTTTACTTCGTATTTAAACAATCGTACCCAAACTTGTCAAATTAATTGCTCAATGTCAAACCCAAAATTAGTTACATGTGGTGTTCCCCAGGGAACAATTCTTGGACCTTTATTGTTTTTACTGTATATTAATGACCTACCTAATTGCTTGCATTTTTCACAACCTAGAATGTATGCCGATGACACCAGCCTAACCTATGCCAGCGCAGATTTAAAACTCATAAATGACTGCGTTAACGACGATTTAGACAAGGTGTATATATGGCTATCGGCTAACAAACTGACCCTTAACTTGACTAAAACTGAGTTTATGTTAGTTGGGTCGAGGCAGAAGCTATCAAAGCTTTCCGAAACTCCTTCTTTTATAATAAACGACCATCCCGTGATGCAAGTGTCAACGGCAAAATCTCTTGGAGTGCATATTGACCAAAACTTAAGCTGGGAATGCCACATACAGAGTATTTGTAAAAAGATTGCTTCTGCTTTGGGTGCAATTAAAAGAATACGACATCTTATTCCTTTTAATGTATTAATTAATGTTTACGACAGTTTAATTCAACCGCATTTTGATTACTGTAATGTCGTATGGAGCAACTGCGGCATTGGTCTTTCCGATACGCTGCAGAGGCTCCAAAATCGTGCAGCCCGTATTCTAACGTCCGCTAATTCTGATTGTAATGTGGACGATTTGTTCCTGGCACTGGGTTGGCCTAAGCTTAAACACCAAAGACAAGTATCGACGGCTATTATGATGTATAAAACCGTACATGGGATGACTCCCGACTATCTAACATCTAAATTTGTATCTCGTGACGAAATAACTTCTTATCGATTGAGGAATACTGAAAATAAATTAGTCCTTCCACTGCCCCGTACCAATTATTTAAAGAAAAGTTTCTCCTACAGCGGAGCTAAGCTGTGGAACAGCCTATCCCATGATTTAAGATCTGCAGATTCTTTACATGATTTAAACGCAAACTGTGTCGCAACAGTTTTGAATGAGATCATACATTAATACAGTTGTACACGGCATCCTTGAAAAGCAGCTTTTATTTGTAAATAGCTAGGTAGTTAAAATTTTATGAATATATTTTTAATCAGAGTTAGTTTAGTTAGGTATAATGGATCTTAGATTTTTTTTTTTTTTTTCGTACATGCTGAAGGAATCTTAACCGTCTTTAAATAAAGTTATCTATCTATCTATCTACCAAACGTTTGATTGCTTATACAGAGCCAGGCTTAAAACATGCGAAGGTTTCAAACTATAATTGGGCCCTTTTTGTCCTACTGATACTCTGTATTTCGACTAAAGCGCAAAGCAGAGCCTGAACTTCACAGTGCAAGGTAAACGTATAAAGGACTTACTCGTATCCTTAGGGAGTCCAGGGCTAATGGAGACATTGAGTGATTTGCCGGAAGGCTTGAGTACTGGAAAATCAGAATTACCAGAAGAAAAGCTAATAGTACGTGTTCCTCCACCACCCCAGCCCTCCTTCTTCACGGAAACTGTGATGCTGAGAAAAGAGGGATCAGAATGCAATGATTAAAATACTACTCGCATGAACTTTATGTTGCAGTGAAACCTTGAGGTGGCCAGGTAGCCGGGTGTGAAGTGTGACATCAGTTACTGAGAGGAAAGGGTACAACATTTTTAGTTTGTGCCACATAATCACGCTATCTTGGTCACTTGTTTCCATGATTGTACGATGCAATAATTACGTATAGTGGTATTACTACTTGTATCCACAAAGACAGCAAATTTATCACTTTTTCTGTACCCACTGTCCCTTTATCATCCGGTTAGGCCTCTTTCAGTAGATCATTAGAATATAATTTTGCACAAAGCGAAACCCATTTTTGCTCTCAAAAGTTGAAGCGTTTTACGCTATGACCAAAAGGTACAGAGCAAGCATCGCAGAAATCAGGTTTATTTAAAACTCCAAAAATTTCTCAAAATTAAATAATTCCAGTTCTAAAGGACAAAAATAAAAAAAAAATTACCTGCTGCTAATATCCACCTTAAGTTGGCGGTTCGTAGAATCTTGATATTTTGATGAAAGAAGAGTCAGGAACTCTGTCTTGAAGACAGTTTCCAAAACACTGTCATATTCCCCTGGTATATGGACAACTATAAAGTCATCTTGGAGTGGGCTGAAAAGGAATGTTAAGTAAATATGAACCACTGCTTCAAACCTAGCGACAGCTTGTGGTGAAATAGTTTCGTTTGCAGTTGCTCGGGCCGGAGTCACGCAATGTTAGGAGGGGAGTATTGCGTGACTCCGGCCCGAGTGGCTGCAAAGGAGACTATGGTGAAAAGAAAGTATGCACAGCTTTGGAGAGGACCATTTCAGGGATTTGGGATTTACAGAGACGCTTATGATGCATGTCCGCCTTCCGTGTACTTTTTCCGATACTTGCAGTTCAAATAATGCGGTTCAAATGATGCGACTTTTGAAATTTGCCTTTTCCTAGCCTTCTTTTTATCAACGCCATGAGGTGGTAAATTTCCCAATTTAATTTACTTGGCTCCTTTCCGTTTACCTCACGCCCATGTTACTGGATTTCCACTTATCTGAGAAGGCTCCACCGGGCTTATTTGAGTTCTAGAAGTTCTTAAACAAAACATCTCTTCACCTAGAAAGTTGTAACCGCTCTGCTAGCTTAAAGACCGTGGCCTCAAGTTGACAGTTTGGACGATCAGGGGAGACACTGGGCTAGATATTCTTATGTTAAACCTCTATAATCCAGTTGTTATTGTGCATGAGAAAATTAAATGGTTTTATTATTGCAATAATAATACCCTGTTTTGTTTGTAAACAGAACTACAGTGGAACCCCGTTAATACGGTCACCAATATTTGGCCGTATTAACGAGGGTTTTTTACAAGAAAATGTATGGCCGTTTTGCCAGGCGGCCAAAAAAGGTGGCCGCAATAACGAGGTAACCGTATTACCGAGGTGTCCGTAACGCGGGGTTTCACTGTAGTTGAATTTCTACTGTTCTTCTGTTAGCAGAGAAATACACGTCGAAAGTAACAGATAACAGACGCAATTTAGCCTTGTTATCAAGATGAGTTGAAAGATGGCATCATTAATGACACAGAGAAAATACTCTTTACAACATTCTTGTCTGGGTGATCTCTGACTACCACTGAGTATTAAATTTGACTATACCTGAGTGAAACAGATCCTATGCTCTTCATTTCCAGTTTACGTTTCACCACTTCGTAAACTTTTCCCTTTTCTGGGCCTTTCTTTACCTGATTTCAAAGCCAAACAAATTAAAATCAATCATTGGTTCACTCTTACCCATAACCCTGGGTTCCAGAGGTTATTTTTCCTATCAAATTCCTGGAGCTTTCTCAATCCGTAAGCACGGTTTATTTCATCCTACGTATTTCGAGAACGGACCAATGGAGCCAGAGTAGTTCTCTTTCCGAGTAAAAGACAATTTCAAACAGAAAAATGATGAACACTTACTTTCTCTCTTCCAATAAGATAAATGTGTTTGCTTGATAACAGAAGGTCGCGCTTCATTGCCTGTAAAAAGTGCAGGTTAGATCCATGAAATGTAACATCACAAACGCATAAACACTACAAATGTTACCACACAATAAATTGATGTAAAATAATGTACTTTAAAGCAGAAAATTATTTACAACCCACCTTGAATCTTCTGTCATATTTGTTCACCGTGACAGCAAATTCAATCCTCTCTCGTTTTTCTAAACAATGACGTAAGTACAAGTAAAATGAGACAACAAAACCCTTCCAGGAAGTCCTTTAAAACACAAGAATGTGTGATGTGATTGAAGTAGCTCATACCGACTAAACTTCTCAGTGCTGGGTTGTCATCATAACCAATGTAATCCCCAACAAAGTTGCGGTTGATGCTGCCTCGCCGTCTCTCTTTCTTGTTGAACAGAATGTCCGATGCTAAAACAAACACATGAAAAGCAAACCACATTGAACTGATGAAAACAGCGCCCAGAAAACTGTAGTCAATACACTTTTAGGGTCTAAGGGAGTTTAAGAAGTCAGGAAGGCAAAGACAACGACAACATCAAAAAAAGAAACAAGTTTAGATTAAAATGTGCGTAAAAACGAGAAAAGAAAAAACATGCAACTTGTCTTGCATCATTGCTGCAGAACAAGTTGAAAAGCGATGTTGCGCGTTTTACCACCCACGTTCAAACCTGTTAACAACATTATTTGTTGCAAGACAGGTTTGATGTGGGCAAATGCGACAGCTGTACGCAAATAACGGAAATGAATCCACCTGACGACTGGTTGAAGACGGGATGAAGACGGGACTCACAAACACGCACACGGCTCGTGGATTCTCTGTTCTGTGTCACGTGTTCGCTCGGAAACAATGCATTCTGTCTACACTACGTCATAAAAGCTACCTTACACTACCTTATATGTTATATCGATTCGAGATCCAATCTGTCTCGGAACTTTCGCGCACGGCTTTATTAGGCTGCCGCCTTGCAGCCTCGCGTCTCCGCGAGGCTGCTCGTTGACAATTACTATGAATTGCTAACCTTGTTGTTTGAGTTCAGCAAAATACTGTCTTGATTTGTACATTCTATACGCCTTCTGGATCTTCCTGGCATAGCCATCAAACTTTCTGTCTCTCAATTCCTCAAGCAGGAAGAGCTAAAGACACAAAAATTAAAGGAAAAATCACGAGAGAAATCGGGACAAGAAAGAGCAGGACCAAAAGCGTTGTTTCCTCAACGCTGACAAAATAGAAACAGCGAAAAATTAAATGATTTTTTTCTGTAAATGAAATATAGTGGACAGACTTTGTTTCCGTATATTAAATACACACTGCTATCAGTTTTGGAACTGCACCAAGCAATTTCGGCACTCACAATTTTTTTGTTGTTGAGATTATCGCAGCACGAGGCTTTCAGCTGACAAGCAGTTTTAATTCGAGAATCTTCATGCATTTTTGAAAAGACTTTACCCCCATATTTATATTTTTTAATTCGCTCAGACCATCGTCACAAATGCGAAAGTTTTGATAGATGTGTAGCATGCAAAAACACACGAGTAGGTCTCTTGCCTCTTCCCGTTTTTTACAAGTACAGCTGGTAAGATTTATCTTGTTCCGAAGTCCTTGGTTTATAACAATAATAAAAACCATCACGTTACTCGCGCTTGTTGGATACGAGATAATTATAGCCAACACGAGGCCATGCGCCTCGTTGGCTATCTGGTTAACGTGATATTAGTTGCTTCTTCCCTCCTCCCTTCCCAAACAACCTCGAAGCAAGATACGTGTTTTTTGGGACACAATCTTGAATTTACGCAAGATGGATACAGATATTTGTTATGCTATACAGTCAACTTTGTCTTAACGGACACCTTGGTAAAACGGACACCTGGAGTTTGTCGCTACCTTTCTTTACTCCCTTTATTTGCCTCTCCATAAGACAGCCATTGCTCTAAGACACATATATAGTGCCGGTCCCAAGGGCGTCCTTCTTAGGTCATGTTACACGGGACAATTCGCAACGACGATTTTTAGCGCAACACAGCGTTGCAATGGTGGAACAATGTTGCAACCATTCGAACAATGTCGCAACAATGTTGCAACGCTGTGTTGCGCTAAAAATTGTCGTTGCAATCCTTTATAGCGAGTTGACTGTAATTGCTTGGAACAGTTTTCTCAACTGTCCCGAGTTCCTTTGACCTCTATTGTACATGTCAGGAACCATCTCATATCCAACACGCGCCTGCGTAAAAATATTTTTCATCAGTCGACTAAAGAATTGCTTACAGATTCCGGTGCCTTGATAAAGACTTTGGTCTTGCCCATCTGCCACTGATCTGGTTCCATATTAACAGCACGCATCAGATGCTCTACTCCTCTTCTTACATCTCCTGCCCATCGAGGCCATGTTTCCTTTGTGAGAATGGCATATCTTCAAAGAGACGTAACAATATACTGTTAAGACCTTTTTCATTATTCGTACGATGATAATATCTCCACGCAAGATTTTATGCACGATTCATGTACGTGTTGAAAGTCCATGTTAGCATGGATTGAATGTCTAATGGCACATAGCTCCGACTTTACCCATCTCCAGCCCACCGCTCGGCTCCCTTCGCTCGCCGATTTGTTTTGCTGTTTCACCCAGTTTTTACCCCGGATACCAGGGTTTTTTTTTCACGTGTGTGGCTGGATACTTCGGTGTCGGCCGAAGGCCGATGTCAATAGAGGCGAGGCCGTGACACAAACCGGAAACTGCGCAGGAAGCAGTAAATAAATCGCGAATTTAGAAAGATCACGATATTTTTATTTATACATGTTTCGATGTCGCACAGGTGAGACACATCTTACAAACATGTCTTACAAAAACAAATTCGTGGTCCTTTTAAAAATTGAATTCGTACCTCTCAAGAAACTTTTGGAACGGCCTCCTGTAGGCAAAACCTGCTCTTCTTACACGAATGTTCTCCTTTAGCCCGAGATACTCCACTTGATGTTTAACTCGGTCACCTTCCCAGTCATGCGCTTTTTTGGTCTCATTTGGTTTAATGCAGCGGATGTAATGTGGAGTACACTTCATCAGTTTGTCCACCAGTTGATTCGCTTGAGTCTGAAACAAACAGGGGCCCATCAGAGTGCAGCTTATGAGCAGTATCTCGTGTTGAAGTTTCGCAGCTTTATCACTCACAGGTTGAGAAAACAGCCAACATTTCGCGACGCCACCACTGCACAGAAATTCCATAGCGACGACGCGTCATTACCCTGATCAGAGTGGTGCTTCTGATTGGTTAAAACTTGCTTCAACCAATCAGAAGCACTACGCAGATCAGAGTAGTAACACGTCATCAGTATGGAATTTCTGCGCTCGTTCCTCAGACGTCATTTCAGGGTGAAACCATTAGTAGCGTCGCGAAAACATTCAGGCTACATCACTTACACAAAACTGTTGCGGCTTAGCCACTCTTCTCTTACTCCACGACAATAGAGAATGCTCTAAAGGTATTTAGCGTGTTACTGGCCCTGTGTACTCCGCCACAAAGTACCAATCATGAGTGAAGACCAGCTACGCACATGTAGATGTCTCTATTCACTTTTCAAACCCCATCTACTCTAGTAGAGTTATCTCTAACATCTTCAAAATTATTCTTAAACTCCTGGGAATGCAACTGTGTGAGTAATCGGATTGATTAGAGAAATGAGCTAGAATTAAAAAACAAATTACCATGCAGAATGATCTAAGGCTGGGTTTGTGTTTTCGGAAAGATGCAAAAAATCAACCTTTCATTTTCAGATTTCGATCTACATAACAGAGTGTGAGATACGTTCTCCAATTAGTACTTTTTTGCTAAATACATTGACACTCAAATAAAGAGCAAAATTAAAAAAACAAACAAACAAACAAAAACAAAAATTCACCTTGATTTTGTTGCTAGCCGTTGTAGGTCTCCCCCTTTTGTCTGCAGTGACGTCTTCAGGAAACAAATTTCTTATGAAGGGGCTTTAAAGGAAAACGGTAATATGTTAAAACACCACAAATCAGTATTTATATAAAACGAACTGAAATTCATTCGTAGTTCGCGAACATTCATTATCTGACAATTCAACTTACTTTTCACTTGTTTGCATGAGCTCTATAAGATCCTTAAATAGCACGTCTCGATTTCTCTCACAGAATCCATTCACATCATAAGTAACCTAGGAATGATTCAAAAGAAAATCTGTTTGTTAAGGTTTCATTGGACACCAGTCACAAGCAGCCTTGAAGCACGCAGGGGAAGAATGGGTGGACTGTGCTGCTGGGTTTGTGTTTTACACAAGCATGTGAGCAAGTTCTTCTTTTGTTTGCTAACAGGCTAGTTATAGGCGGAATAACTATACCTCCATCAGCATGACAATTTTGTTGCTGCAGTGTTAGGGAGTGAAAGGAGAGATGATTATTCAAAGGGAAAATACTTGACAATTTGACAACATAATCATCCCTAAACAATAGAATATCGAAAGGTTGCCGATGAATTGAAGCCTTGAATTTATATTTTGATAATGAACGAATATTAAGAGGAATACATCTTTAATCCTCTGCTGTTCTCTCAAATAGTTGCCAGCCTGAGAAAATCTAGCGTTATAATGATGGGTGTCAGTTAGAGGTAAGGTAATACCATACCATACCATAACATACCTTCCCTGCATAGTGATGGATTATGAAACCACCGCTGACACCCTGAAAATGTTGATGAGTTCCAACTGCATTGTTTAGTTTCTGCAGAAACAACCACCAAAATTAACATAGAGATTAGAGATGCAGGAAATGTGCCCTTTACCTAGCATGTTAATATCTGTAGAAAAGGAAATAAGAGATTGTCATTGAAAAATGTCTTAAACTAAAATTTGCCCATGCATGACGATATCATGTGCATGGAAGAATATCACTTTGTAACTAAAGATTTGCACAGTAATTAAAGAAATTAAAGGTCGATGGAAAGTAAATCCATCAATGTTTTTGGTATGTCTGACTAAAACTGTAACCTACTTAGAATTATGCCATTCTAGAAGAATTCTGCATGGCTGTGTCTAACAATTTGCTAAAATTTATATAAATGTGCATGTCGCTAAGTGTGGGGAAACATTTGCAGTTTTTCTGCCTTCTGAAAAGATTAACTGAGTAAGAATTTTTTTTGTTCTTAGTTGAAAAAATATGCATTAATTTATTGCAATACCTCAAGAAGAGTGGCATCTGCTCCTTCACTAACAGCATGCATTGTAGCACAGACATCATCCAGTACACACATTATACCTGGAGGTTTCTACAAAAAAAGTTATATGATAATCAATCAAAGAGCTGGTTACTAAACAGACTTCTGTGTAAGAGGTTCTGAGTTCGTTTCCCACAAGTGACCTAAAATACTTGTTTCAACTTCCTTCCCTTCCGTGTAGCTTTAAGTCGCTTCAAATATCCCCAAAATGGAGCACTGATGCAGAGAGGAGGGGTTAAATCAGTGCAGCGTCGGGCTCAGGTTCGTTAGTCGGAGGATGACTATTTCAAGCTAACTACCTAAACTAAAGGGCTGGACTTTAAAACCCATGAGGGGAGCTGGCCATTTTGAGAAAGCTTACAAGATTTCAAACTGACCCCCCAAGGACTAGCTTTTTAGAAACGTCCCCCTGAAAAGTTTACATGTTCTGAAAGTGACCTCCCATCCAATTGCTGTGGAAACTATGAATAGTCTAGCTACAAATCGTACCAAAGTTTACCTCTTTCTTTATCTAAAGTTGGTTCATAAGATCGGCATTTACTATTCACGGCTGTTATATTCTATTTCAATTCATGTTCATTACTGCTTTGTACTACTTAACAGTCCTACTTTCCTCCGCTAACACTTTCTTATCTGAAAATTAACCCCCAACAAATGACCCCCCTCACAGTTAATTAACAACCAACTCCTAAGGACTTAAACTTTGGTACAGTGAGAATTGGAATCAAACTATCACAGTTTAATCAACCATACATGACTATATGACTCTTGTTAATTTAACTGGGTGAATGATTACCTTGCTTTCTATGACATCACAAACAATTTTGTTGTTGAAATAATCAATTGGGCTCCAGTTGATCCCCTCCTCCACATATTCTTCCTGCAAAGAAACGCAGTTCAATTGCGTTACGGGAAACAATATTTTATTGAAAGTCAGAGCACTTAACCATAACAAAAATTCATTGATTTATGGTACACATATTACATTGCATTATGCTCACATGCAAATTCATAACTGAACAATAAATATTGAATTTAAAAATAAAAAGATATTGGCCTACTTTATGATAAGAATATTAGGTAAATAGAAATAAATCATAAAAATTAATATGCTTGACATACAGGGGCCCAGATGAGCGATAGCGTCCCCAATTTCAAAGGCAAAAAGCACCAACGATTCCCTCCTCTACCCTGGGAAAACAAAACACTGAGGTATTCTGAAATAACTATATCTCACCTGCTCAGCTTTAAGTGTTAGCTCAATGAAGATCTGCTGGAGTTTTTCATTCACAAAATTGATGCAAAACTGTTCAAATCCATTTTTCTAAAAAATCAAAGAAACAAATGTTGTGAACTTACAAGCTTTTAGCTTTTAAACAGTGGGTGATTTTCTGGTTTTGAACTGGAACTCTGGACGTAAACAAACCAAAAATGAACACACCCAGTTACCCCGCAAGCAGAGGTTTCTTTCTGGCATGGCTTTTAGCATTAATTTTTTTAAAGAAGTTGTCTGTGTTGCTTTTTAGTTGTATAGTTGGTTTGTTTATGACTGAGAGAACTCTCAGGATGCAAACAAACCAACTACATGACTGACATTGCTACGTGGGCAAATTTACAAATGCTAAAAGCCATGCCAGAAATAAACCTCTGTTCGTAGGGCAGACCGCTTAATTTTAGCTTGAAAAGTCAGCCACCACCTCCCCCTAACCAACAGTGGGCTAATTTGCACATTGTAGGGATATTAACTGTGTCCAGGTCAAATGTGACTGTTGAAAAATTTCCACAATGTATTGTCATCAAAAATTTTACAGTATCAGTATCACATTTAATTCAATTTAGTAAGAGTAAGACATTAATATGTAGTTTACCTGAAAGATCTCAAAACCATAGATATCCAGAACCCCAATGGTGAGTTCATCAATATTCTTCTGCATGGCTTTATTAACAGACTACAAAAAAAGTTTTCAAAGCAAGTTCAAAGGATTACTAAGGGATGAGATTTCCTCAGCTGAATCTACTGAAGTTGGCCACCTAAAATGTCAAACTTGGTGGTCCAAAATGAGAGGTGGTTTTGAAATTGTATTTTATTTTTCTGTATTTGAGAAGTGAAAGTACAAAGACAGCCAACTGCTGTTTTGAATGCCAGAAAGTTTAAAGTTCATGGTCTTTGTTTTCATTGGGTATAAATTAAGGGGGGTGGGGAGACGCAATTACATAGTATTGTAAAATGACAAATTAAATACAGTGTACAAGAATGAACGTCACCAGGCATCCTTAGGTTAATGGTTGGTACCTGAACGAGGAAGTCAAACAATCTTGCATACAGAGCCTTAGCTAAAGCATCCCTTGTGTAGCAGGCCTGAGAAAAGATCAATCAAAATAAATCTCATTCAGCAAAATCACTTACATATAAAGTTTGCATAAAATAACTACAAGCTATTGCCACACAATAATAATCAAGTTCAAGCCACAACTTTCTTGTAGCAACACTGCATTTTGCACTTGTACTACTTGCAAGTAAATTTGTGTGCTTAAGATTTTATGTGTTAGCTTCAGTTTCTCAAGGTCCACTCGACAATAATATTATTATTAGAGCTTAACCGCTCATTATTTTTCCATGACTTAAGTGGTTTTTGTAATAACTGTATTTTATTTTTTTTGCCATTTTCTGAATAAAATTTCCAAGAGTCAGATCAGAGTTGCTGGAAGTTTTGTGTTAGTATGTTACTTTATATCAACATCTGAAACTGTAACATTCTTAGTCACCACACCGTTTAAGCATCCCACAATATCATAAGTTTTGTGTTAGTATGTTACTTTATATCAACATCTGAAACTGTAACATTCTTAGTCACCACACCATTTGAGCATCCCACAATATCACAAAACAAAGAAATACTATTACATCTATTATTATACACTGTAGTCACCCTCTGTCTTCTCATTGGCTAAAAGCCTACAGTTAATTCTGGGAAACAGCGCAACCTACAGATTATTCACAATGTCAAGTGCACGGACAGCAATGTCAAGTTCGCGGACAGCGAAGTAAGAATGGCTTCTCGATTCGCTTCATCGACCCAGCAAGAAATTGAGAAATTACTTGAAGATAAAGTATAATAAAACAATTATTAGATTCAGTTTTTGTGATATCCGGAATAATCAAGGTCTCGGTTAGTGTTATCAGCCTCAGCCTTCGGCTTCGGCTGATAACACTTCCCTCGACCTTGATTATTCCGGATATCACAAAAACCTCATCCAATAATTGTTTAAAATTATGCATGTGAGTCATTTGTTTCAGTTTCATGGTCATCTTATTTTGTACCTGTTCAACATTGAGTTTCATGTTAATGGTCTCTGTCTTGCCACCCCACTTACTGTCCATTACACGGCTAAAAGCATAAAAGATAGACACAGCTACGAAGTGAAAATAACTCATTGAAAAAAACATATATATATGCTTGATGTTCTTGCAAGAAACAACCTTATGTACGGTAGTCAATATACTGGACAGTATGTCTAAAAGTCAGTCACAATCAAACTTTGTACTGATGATACTTATACAAGGCTACTTGACAACATTCTATATACAATGAGAAGCACTATATCATTCAAAGAAAAAAAAAACACTCTTTTTTGACAGCAGTAGACACCAGTTGGTCCTAAATTCCAAAGGAATGCTTTTTCCAGCTGGGACACAGAACTTTTTAGGGAGATGCTAATTCTTAATACAGGGCTGCCACTAGCTAACTGCTTGGGGCTGGGGATTTCGTCGGCTACTTTGAGCCTGACCCTCAGCTACTTAATAACATGAAACAAAAGGAAAACAGAAGTTAAAAGACTTCCTAGCTGTTTAATTCCCTACCGAAAAATTGGACATACCAACACACTTGAGATCTTAGTGACAGCCCTGTAATACATTGTACTGTAGTTTGACAATTTTTTTTTTTTTCATGTTGAAGGTGGATGACAGCTCACTATAAGAAAAATTAATAATGCTAATTGCAGTTGCTCTGCATAATATGTAGCTTAAAACAAATTTCAGGCCTGTCAGGAGTCCCTATAAACCTCAGTAGCCTGAGAGCACAGCCAACATTTTGCGGTGTCACCACTGGTCTCCCTGAGAAACAACTGAAGAAATTCCATACTGGTGAAGTGTTGCTACCCAGATCTGGGTAGTGCTACTGACTGATTGAAGCAAATTTCTCTTGCACAATGACTAATAAGAAGCACTACCCAGATCTGGGTAGTGACACCTCACCAGTATGGAATATCTACAGTCATTTCTCAGACATCATTTCGCAAGGAAATCAGTGGTGGCATTGCAGAATGTTGGCCATTTTGTCATGCTACATAATCAGAGGAACAATTATTTGACTTTGACTCATAATAAAAAACATTTTAGACTTCATCAAGGGTAACAGTTCACATTATGACTTTTGAGCTTCTGAGCTTCTAACAGTGACTTCGTACCTGGTTAACTTCTCTTTTAATAACATGTCATTCACACCCACTAGGTAAGCTGGATAGGCCAAGACTAAGATATACAAAGATATACAAACAAAGATATACAAGATAAGATATACAAACAAACCAAGTAATGTTTAACAACACATTGTCATGGTCATTTCAAGGCTGTCATTAAGAGGCAGGGTCCAGGGATTTCCCCCGGCTTCTTTCAAAGGAAAATAGACAAAAAATAGAACCAAACAGAATCCCTAGCCCACCTACTTGAAATCTTGGTGACAGTCAGGTCACTTGATAATAGTTACTATCAGCTAGGGTTATACATGTACAGTGGAACCTCAATATAACGAAGTGCTAAGTGATTGGCAAAATCTGTTTGCTATAACGAAGTTTCGTTATATGAAGGTTTCTTTTCCATATATTTTACTATAACTGGGGTAAAGAAAATCATTTGTTATACCGAGGACATCGTTATATAAAGGTTCCTTATATCGAGGTTCCACTGTATTGAAGTACAACAGTATTTCAGTGGTGCAGAATCCCAAAAACAAAATCATTACATCTATACAGCTTGGAAAGAAAGTCATGTCCAACAGCCCAGGGCTAACTAGTGGATTTTGCTATTGGGTTAGTGAATTCTTTTCTTAACATTGCTTGCCTAAGGGGGAGGGGAAATCTTTTGGGGAATTCATACTTTAGAAGAACTGTATTCAATCCTGCTTATCAAAATTTTTTTTCAAGCTGGTTAAAAAGACTTTTGGGCTTAGTACATGCGAGCTACAGGTTGCCCAAACGACAAGCTGTATTTGACCTTCTTTGCAGTCTGCCATGTATGAGCTGAAAGGTAACATAAGTGCAACAACCAACAAGAAAGAAAATAAAACTTGTTGAATTTTACTAACACAAATGTACTTTACAAATACAGAATGATGAAAAGTACATACATTCATCGTCACTTGGCACAGCATAATTGCCTTGTTCACTGAATGAGATATTCCCTAAATGAAGAACCCCGGCCACTATCTGCAACACACTGGCTTGATCATCATCTGAGATACCTATAACATCCATGGCTTTCTGCAAACATGGCAGTAAATTAATGACCAACAGATTGACAGTCACAGAACTCTGTATATAAGTGATATCTTCTTGTCACAACACTAGTTATGCCCTGTCTAAATAGGTCCAATATAATGCAACACGTAAGCTTCTTTTATAAGATTTTGCTCACAACTGAACAGTGTCAGTGACTGGGTGTTTAAAGTTTTTGACGAAAAACAAGTCCAGAGTTCTTTTTTACTAAACCTTCCCATGCAACAAGTTAGATGGCAAAGAGACACCATCAACACTTTTAGAGGCCCCAACAATCATGGCTCAACATCACCCTTCAGTGTTTTTTTTTTTTTGATCCAGCAGTTGTTGGATGATGTTGGATCATTTTAAACACATTTTTAACTTCCACAGTCCTAAGTAAGAAGCAGGCTACACATATATTGTTTTCCATGTACGGCTGCAGATCTGACTTGAGGGGAAAAGGTTGGACAGACACAACAAACATACAACAATCACTCACCCTTGTTTCTTCATACTCCTTGACGTCATCAGTACCATCCACCGAGTATGTACCACTTTGATTCAGGTAATAATAATAACTTGGATCTGTCAGACCCAACTGACCTATTGAACACACACATGTAGATTTAACCCTTTAAGTCCCAATAACGTGTCTAACGTCAATTTTCTCCTAACGATATCCATACAATGTCAAGAGATTAGGTTATGAGAATTAATAAAATGATCACCTAAGGGAAAATGCCTCGATCTTTTATCAAATTCTCTCAACTTATTCTTGAAGGAAATGTATAGAGATCAGTTTGGAGAATTTGTACGTGGATATTGGGGCTATGAAAATTAACACACATTACCAATTAAATAAGTTTAGAATAACCATTATTATTATAAATTAGGTTAATAATATCATTGCTTTATAGTTTAAATATTTGTGATCACCTCTCGTGAGTTAACCAGTGCCTTAAAATCATTTTTCCCAGTCAAAGCAGGTTAATAGTTGAAGTAATCAATTGCATCCTTGACAGTCTTTTTTTGCATTTGGCTTCTAACTTTCCCGATTTCAAGCACAATATTTTACAATTATAGTTTAGATTTAAGTGGTAGCTTTTTCACAACTTTTCTAAATTAGTTCTCAGACATTTTTAGCTTTTATTTCACTACTATTCAGGGCTCAAAATGCATGTCATGGCCAGTGAACGGACAATGTCCATCCAGAATGGCATTTAAACTGGCCAAAACCTTCACTCGCCGATCATGTTGACCGACCACATGCACTCTTTTCTTGAACAAAGAGCCAAATCCTTGCCTCTGCATCTTAGGTTTTGTCTCCTTGTTAAAAAAATACAATCATGTTCACTGACAAAAAATTAAACAAGGATAAGTTAACTTTTTTTCTAATATTTTGACTGGTCAGAAAGGAGACTTCACAAAGCAAAAATTTCTTTGGCTGGTCATCGTGTCTGGCCACTGTGTGAAAATTATTTTGAGCCCTGCTATTGCCCTCCCATTACTGTGAAACTAACAAAAAGTTCTATGAACGCCAGAAATATCTCTGGAATGCCGAGAAGGAAAAGGTTAACACCGTCAATAAGTTCAACTGCCCTAATCTTTGCTGCGATTGGTCATAGCAAAATTAACATATCTGAAATATTTCATTCGTTCATGGTTTTGATACTTTGACAGTAAATGACCTTGTCAATAATACATGAATTACTACATGTATTTACTATTGTTCAACAAATTGGCTATTATTGGAGAAAAAATAAAATAACTTTTAAACTTTTAAAATTTTAACTATAATAATTATATTCTGAATAAATGGACCTTAAATCTACCTTTATCTTCCTGTGTTGAACCCGTGATAAGTTGGTAGAAAATATGAAAGTTCCTTTCTGATGGATTTTGACTGACAACTCTAGACTAAAATAGCAATGATGGTGTTATTAGGAGTAGCAGCTGTAAGGCTCTATTGTAAATAACTCTTTGGTTATTAAAATTTAAGTTCATTGTATAACCTTATTTTACTCTAAATTAAATATTATGTTGTAAATACATCTGCAATTTTTACTTTGAAACAATCTACATACACGTACTTTGTTGGAAAAATGGGTCAAAGTTGAAAGGGCTGTAGTAGCTGTTTGTGATACCTAGACCAACAGAATATGCAAATTTACAAAATGTTGTGCACAAAGTAAAGGAACACACCTTTTCTAACAGGAAGTTCGAGATCTTCCCTCCATCAGGTTGTCCACCCTTGGTGAACTGAATCTCAACATACTTTCCCTAATGAAAACAATAATATACTGTAAGCAATATCATGAACTAGAAATGTTGAATAAATCGCTTTTAAAGTGCAAAAATTATCACAAGCATCTGACAAGGGCCTGTGATCATGCACATATTCAACAGTTAATCTCTACAAGATTAAGGTCGGGCAGCTTATGACAATCCTAAACACTACTTCAGAAGAAAACATTTGCAGACACTTAAGTTCCAGAAGACTTGAACCCTTGAACATGAAAGAGTGGCTAAAACTGTAGTGCTGCAGGTAGGGAGCTGTAAGATGTAAACCCATATCACTTTGTAACGTATAAGAAGTGAATATCATGTCTAGAAAAAGCTGTCAAGGTTGTTTATCATTAAGATGGAACATGTAAATGTTACATCTCAAGGTGATATCAAATGAGTCCACAAGTCATGAAATCCATGGCTACCATGTGATACATAACAAAACAATGGTAAAGAAAAACACAACACAAAACATTTTGATCCCAACTTACAAATCTACTGGAGTTGTTATTTCTGACTGTTTTGGCATTACCAAAAGCCTCCAAAAGAGGATTAGACTCTAAAATGACATCTTTGACTTTCTGTGGAAATATGTATCAGTGATTAAAAAATGTATCAGTGATGTTACAGTATACTCTTAACAGCTCATGAACAATCTTTCTGCTCAGCCTCTCCATTGTACTTGATAGGGAGTATAAGCAACCACAACAATAATAGAAGTGAAAACTTCATTAACAGGTGGATGTTGGTGTATTTGTGTTCTTTCAGATTTAATGATTGTTATTTATAAATATTGCCTTGCTTGATTTACCAAATGTTGATGAATTCTAATGCAGTTGAACTGTTAAGAACTGCATACAAGTTCAAAAAGAGAAATGAAATTTGTCAGTGTGCCTTTACAACCTGTTGCATCATAAATGTTTATGTTATACAGCATGCGGTTGTATAGAGGATATCAAAGAAATGTACCAAAAAGCGTACGTTTCGTGTGCAGCACTGTTGTTGATGTTGCCGTCATTGCTTTGCCCCTTCTAAACGCAAGAGTTAAGTCTAAATGTAAAAATTGATGCACATGTGAAATGATGTAGAAAGACAGATTACCTGTACACTTGGGCCTCCTCCTGACACTTTGGCAAGATAGTTCATAATGAACTTGGCACAAACTGTCTTTCCAGCTCCACTCTCTCCACTGTAATAAAAACACATTTCAAACAGTTATAACAGGCTATGTGTAATATTCATTTCATAGCACAGTCAAACATGTAAGTATAATGTTCACGCACAAAGCCCCAGCAAAGCCAAGGCCTGTCATTGGGGAGCAATAATTTCTGTAAATGTGATGTTAATGTGAACTGGAAATGAGTAACCCATTACAACAGTGACAATAACACAAACTGAAGGAAATTTTGAGTCCTCATACATGTGATATTGAATAAGACCACCAGTTGCTGAACAACATTTTACACATAAAGGTTTAACTAAATAGATTATGCAAGGAGAAAGATACCTTGTTCCGCTTTTTGGAAATTTTTAAGAGGGGCAATGGGCAACACACAAAAAACAGGATTGAGGGATTGCTAAAGTTAACTGCCTCGTATGACAGACACAGCTTGAATTGACACCAAGTGTCATTCTTAGAGAGGAACCTACATTGCAGGAAAGTGGAAAGTAAAAAATAAACATCTGAAGAGACATGTCTGAGTTAGGCAGGGACTATTAGACCCACTTTCAGGGAGCTTGAGTTTTATTCAGCCAAGCATAAGGCAACCACATATGCAAGTTAATTCTTGTGTCAAGTCAAAACAAGAACTGGCACAAATGCAACAGTATAATAAGCGCAAAAGTACAGGAAAAAATTAGTGCCTTGTGGTCATTGCACTTAAGCTCTCATTGTATGTATACCTTACAGGTCAATTTGTTCTAAAGTTAAATTTTTTAACCTAGGTTGATTCTTGATTTTCCTTGTCTCCAAGGGCCAGGAGGCAAAGGAAACTGAGAATCAACCTAGGTTAAAGGAGACAAGTTAGATAAGTACAAAATGCCTGTTAAATTAAGAGAAACGTAAAAATAACAGCTTAAAACATTAAAGGAAGGTTAAAATAACACAACTGAAACAACAGATTCCACGGGTGGGCAACACTGAAGAAGACTGAATTGGATTGAGGTTAGGGTTTTTGAAAACTGTTCAGCCTAACAGTTTTTCAAAGTTGATCCCTGCTGCTTGCAACTTCAAAACTAATGCTTGGGAGACATATTTGTTTGTCTCGGATCTCTGATTTTGTCATTTACATGTAATTTATTTGCTTGCTTTAAGTTCCATAGTGCTTGAGGGAGAGTTATTGGCAAAATTAAACAAAATAAACTGGACGCCATGACACAACCCCTTTAAATCAAAATTACCCTGAAATCAAAATTAATTTGACCTATAACATATGCTGGTGGCTAGACTGTTTTCAAGGTAAAACAAGGAATTTTATCCTTCTGTTTGTTTTTACGTCACTACTGAAAACTAGGCTTTAAGAGAAAGTCAACCATACTATACATCATAGTCCTAGAGATACATGTATGTCAGTTAGTTTCAGTCCTTGATAGGGAAAGAACTTAACATAAGACAGTTGTCTACCTGATAATAACACACTGGTTCTCCTGATCAATTAACATGTTTCTGTACATGTTGTCAGTCAAGGCATAAATGTGAGGTGGGTTTTCATACGATGCCTACAAAGAAAAAATATATACCCTGCTATTACATGTATCAAGAATTGTTTTGGCCATCTTTAACTTATTGTGAGTTGAAATAATAAGTCCAATATGACATATACCATCATGATGATAGCATACAAATTTAACAAATTATTGTGCTGTGGGAAAAAGTACTTTATTTGAGTGGCAATGTGTTTCTCACGACTGTTCATTTATGTTTTGCCCAAAGAAACATTATACATCAGTTCTTCTCATCATCAAACTAATAAGAAATTGGCTGCCACAAGCCACTAAGCCTGGTGGGGATACTTACTAAAATGGCCAATGAGCTTTATTTTAAATTTTCAGGAATATATAAAGGTAGTGACTTCAAGTGCTGAAGATAATAAAGATTAGGTCGGAAGTATGCCATTTAGGTACTTAAAAGGATCTTTTTTGAACTGGTGCATATTTCGGCAGTATCAAAATTTTTCATTTATAAACACATGCTCAATGAAAATGACAAGAAGACTTCCCATTTTAGCAAGTTACTCTTGAGACGGCCAGTTACAGTAGTTATTATTAAACTTATTGGCTTTGTGTTTGATTCTAACCCTAACCTTTTAGAGTAGGCTAGAATGAAAAAATTGTGGCAATTTTCAACCAAAGGTATACAAAAGGGGTACTTTTTCTGTTATAAAATAATGGTCATGAATACATAAATCACTAAGGGGCTGGAACTTGAGGTTGAGATTCCTCCAAGTCAGCAAGCTCTGCTAGAGAACAAACTTGGGCTGTAGTTTGCATCCGTTTTTGGCTCAATAATCATATCCACTTACAGCTCCTTGGTACATGTCAACTTCTTTATCAGTGAAGTATGGCATCTGTTTAAATGGGTTGACAGAGATCAAGACAGGACCAATGTATGTCTGTATGTTGGACAGGTTAAGTATACAAAACAACTGCATATCATGTTTTATTTAACTAACCACTTCAAATTGAACAGTTATTAGTGTATAAGCTATCAAGGTATGCATTACAGCTAAAATGTAGAATAACGTGCTTCCTTGTATAATTACACAGCTTGAAGTAATTAAATACTCATTACTTTAACCCTTTTGTCCCATGAGTGACCAAACATCAATTTTCTAATAACAATATCCATACATAATCTGAAGAAAAGGGTTACAAAAATTGATTGAATGATTACAAAAGAGAAAATGTTTCGATCTTTTAATAAACTCTTTCAACCAATTCTTTAAGGAAATGCATGGAAATCAGTCTGGAGTATTTTCATGTGGATGTTTGGGCTGAAAGGGTTAAATTAAGTTCTTCTCTTTAGCAATGACCATAGAGAGTATGACGATCGGCTTACTACCATCAAGAAGTGCAAAATAGCACTTAGAGGGTAACCAACTCTGGAGAAATCCTGTGTATGGTGTGTTTAAATACCTTACTAGGTATTTAATTTGATCTTATTCTATCAAGCAGTCACCTAGGACTTGCACTACATTTCATGCTAAGACCTGTAAATGTCTAAGAATGTAGTTGCCCAGACAAGTGCTGGACCAGGTGATGGGACAATTAACATTCCTTTCGACTAAATCATTCTGGTGAAAATTGTTTCAGATGACTGTTCAAGTGGAAAATGACAGCCTCTGTAGCCAACAGACTAAGTATAGAAATGATAGTATTTTAACTACATTCTTCACACACACTATCAACATTTTTTATTTGCCCTTAATAATTGCAATAAATAAAATAATAAAGATCTAAATATAAAGCAGTTAAAAATCCATATAAAAGAACTATTAGCCTTTGGCTGCCTTTTTCTTAACTTCCTCAAATAATAAACTATGTATGACAATTTTACATGTTTCTATTTATTTAAGCTTACATGTGTGAGATTGTTAGGTCAAGATGAAGTTTATAATTCACTATCCATCTCATTTGAGTGGCACATGAATTGCTTTTAATATGCCACTAAACTTTTATGAATAGTGATGTAAAAAAACTAACTAGGAGTCAGCTGTTGTCAAATAAGCTTCAATTTAGGAAGTTAACAGCTACAAAGTAAACCACCTCTGTTTGAAAGACGCCCCGCCGAGAAAAAGCTCAAATTATAATCCCACTTTAATTCACGAAAATAAATTTTAGAAACATTAAGACAGGCTTTAATATAAGAAAGGTAAACTTATCTCCTGCTTAACAGTGTGCGATTATTTTAGCGGTCAGCCCTGCATAATATTGAAGTCTTCTTTGTCTTATTCAGCTGGCTTAAGCTTCACAAACAAAACCCACGGAAAAGCACCACATTTGAGCTCATATTAAGGTTACTTATTGAAATCCTAGATTTAACTATCAATGATATCTTATGCTAAAGAATATGAGCGAATTTTAAGCTCATATTAAAACGAAAAAGAAAGACTGTACGCAGTTTCTAAAAATATGCGTAAGGTGTTAGGACAAGATACACAAGGTGAAGTTCATGCCAGCTTCGCCGCACACCGCATTGCAAGGCTAAAGTTTAGCAGTATTGAAAAAGGATACGAAAATAAGATCATCCATGTAACGCTTTTTTAAGTTATCCACAATGGCCGCTTCTTGGATCTTAGGTAGAAGAACCATATCTTCCACCCCACTGGCTTTAACATTGCCTTTGCTTTGCCAATGATAGTTTGAAGGCTGGAAAAATATAAAAAGATTCGAGATTCGATTTCACGTCGAATTATTTTGGCTAGCAACGCGAATAAATTCTCATGTTGCGGTACTTACCATCTTGTCGGCTGTAACTGTTAGCTATGGATTAAGAACGAGTTAGAAGAAAGAGGAAGGCAAACTCATCCTCTACACAAAACTTAGAGGTATGTAGGACGCTACCGGAACCTCCTTCGGTTCGGAAGTAGTGATGTTTTTATTTGCCGCGCATGATCATAATTATTCACCATATACGGAGGAACAGGTTTCGAAATCTAACAAGCGCAGCGATTGGTCAAATATTTCCTTACAGCCAATCAGAACGGCGTTCGTAACCACAGCACCTACGGGTTAAAAATAGCGTTGATAGGGATGTCGCCTTGATTTCATGATATTGTCGCTTTTTCACGGTGAATTTTATCGACAAAATTTTAATTAACTCTAAACTTCCAGAAAACTCGCCAGAAATGTAACCACATTGAAATACAACACAAAAAAAATTATTTTGGTAATTTTTGTGTCCGAAAAATCATCCAAAAAGGAACATTTTCTTACACATTTTTACGTTTTGAATTTTCGACAAAAATATTCATTGTCAAAATTGAATGAAATGAAAGTCTTTAATTGTTAGCGAAGATACCTCTTAATTAATGCAAAAATATCCAAAAGATTCTTTGAAAATGATGTCATTCGATAACATGTGAGTTTACAAGTTACAGGTGTGTGCATCGGGGAGAATAGAAAATTAATATAATCCTTAAAACGTGACAAACATGGGGTTCTAAAATTTTTTTGCTTAAAACAATATACCAAAAGCTGAAACAGAGCATGTATATAAAAATTTCATGGGATTGAGAAACCTTTTTTTTATTTTGCTCCAAAATTATTTTATTTAAGAATGGAATCATATTCTGGGATCAAATTTCCGGACCTACAAAAAGTCATTTTTGAAAATTAAAAAATGCTAAAACTTCTACTAAAATCAAAAGTCTGACAAAAGCCACTAACGTACACACAAGCACACACACATTGATTTTGATCAAATTTTCTTCAAATATAGGCAGGTTGAATCACATCCTTTTAAGTGTTTAAAAATCATTCTAAAGTATACTGTCCTACTTCATTTAACTTGTATCACGTATTCGATATTATTGGCTTCGACGCAGAGCTAAGCTTTCGCAACATCAGTTGGAATCTCTTAACAGTGGCCTAATTTCTAATTTACTTTGGCAACTCAGCTAATAAAACAAAAATTTTGATGTGTTTCAGGCCACCACCGACGCATTGTCACGCTCGGATTATATTAGACCAGGAGCCGATTAGACTCTCTTCGAACTTGCCTTTACCCCGCAGAGTGACATCTAGCTACATCTCAGTCCTAGGTGGGTCTGGTTTACTGATGATAAGCCGAAACGCGACTGTATCAATTAAGAAAGTTTTAATCAGATATAACAAGAAAAAGTCCTAGAGGGCTAAGGGAGCCCTTAGCAAAGTTTTTTTGGGTTACGCCCCGAGGTCCAACGTACCCAGTTAGATAATCAGAGTGGCCCGATTCATGTGAGTCGAAGTAAGCAACGTGTTTTGTTGGCTCGTGTGTTCTTTGCAAAGCAACAGAGACTATCAAACAAAAAAAGTGTGCTGAAATAAAACCAGCTTCTCGATCTATAAGTCTCCATATGTTTTTAAAAAACCTATTAATTTTTGTCAAGACGTTTCCAAGAAACACTTCACTGTTAGAAAGCATGCGTAAAAACCAGTTTTATGTTCTTTAATAATTTCATTTTTGTGTTTGTTTTGAATAAAACCTTGCAAAAGATCTCCCTTGAAATTAATAAAGCTTAGTTTATGCCAGATTCACGACAGATTGCTTAAATCGGATAGCGTAAAATTCTGAAAGACGGATCGACAAATGACAGTTATTTATAGACTCGGGGTAAACGGAAACAGTTAAAGCTTATATGACAGCATAAATAGCATTGATAATGACTTCCCCCACAACGAATATATAAAGAACCAAGGTAAGGTCATAGAATCTAATATATTTTTTCTAATGAGATCAACCTCCAGAGTACGTACGTACATGTTTTTAAAATACTTAGGTGATAATTGTTATGAAGATTCATAGACTGACAGCCAGACGCATCAGTCATTGTTCCAAAAATAAGTCACCATATCTGTATTGTATTCCAGTAGGTTGGTGTATGGGGCAGTTCCTGCTTAGCCTGTGAGTAAGCCCTCCGGGACGCTACGTCTCTGGAATTTGAATATGTGTATCGAAAAAGTGGATGCGAACTTGAAATGCTGATTGGCGAAGATGACGTTAGTAATGACGTCATTACCTTTGTCACTTGTTCTACATAGCTCAGTCGACGGGGAGCCATAGGGGAATTGGGGGTGGAATTCAAATTCCAGAGACGTAGTTGCGAGCTCTCCTTCCTTTTCCCGCCCCGCCGACAAAGCGTTCCAGCTGTTTCCACTTTACCTGCGTGCAGACGTCTTCTATTTCCATTGTTTCACGTAGAAAAGGGACTCCGCGTGCAACAAAGGAAATAGAAGACGTCTGCACAATCAGTGGTCGGTTCCGGCAATTCTACTTTTTGCAAAAAACGCGGATAACGAAAATGAAAAAGGCCTAAAAATCAAGATCTTTATTTGTATTCTATACTCAAAACTGAAAAAAGTGCCAGTTTTTGACAGCTGTCGGTCGAGTGCATTCCGCCAAAAGTACCAAACAAAGAAAGGGGTCGGGAAAAAGTCGACTTTTTTGGACTTTAAAGAAAGAGGCAAAAAGCTGAAAAACTCGAGAAATTTCTCTTTCCAGCTTTTTTGCGATTAGTTAGATACAAATAGTACTCAAGAAAGTTGCCTCAATTTATATCGAAGACAAACCCTAAAAATATCCGACTTTTCATGAGAAAAAGGGGCACTTTTCTCAGGTTTTCATAACGGCGAGTGAAAGTTAAAAAAGGTATCCTTTTTTTAGTTTTGAGTGTGCAATACAGAGAAACACCTTGATTTTTAGGCATTTTTCATTTTCGTTATCCGCGTTTTTTGCAAAAAGTAGAATTGCCAGAACCGACCACTGATTCAGCACGCAGGCAATTTCCACTTTGCCCACTTTGATGAAGACCACGACATAGTAGGTCCGCATTTTTTAAAATAATAACAGAATCCGAATTGTTAGTAGTCTCCGAAGATGCTTCAATGAACCCATCCAATGGGCAATATTTAAGCGCTGACCTCCAAATAGACGAGTGGGATATTATTCGAATCACGGAGATGAACCTTTGTTTTTTTTTTGCCCTAGTTTGTTTATTTCTTCATCTCTTTTATTTCATTTTAAAGAAGAACACAAGTTTCGGTGCAGGTTAGATCACTATTCATGCGCACCGCTATTTCCGGGGCGGAAGACGAATCTTTTGAGCTTTTAAGCGTTTTCTTTTCCGCTAGTATTTTTTCTTTAAACAGAGCTGGGTGGCGCGCAGGATACTTATGCAAGGAGAAGGGGGAAGGACGTGGCATCAGGTGCTACAAACAGATTCTACGGTTTAGTGAATTATTTTAAAACTTAAAATTTTCCATGAGACAAAGACGTTCTAACAGTTCCAGTCCACAATATTAATTACTATTTTAATTTCGCGGCTTGCTTTTCCAAGTATTTCAAAACATCTATAGTGAAGATGAGATAGATGTCATCATGTCGACCATCATGTCAAGGATCATACGAAATGTATGCTCAATGCTTCATACAATGCCTCATACAATACAAATTTATTGATCCTTAAAAGTCAAGAAATGGGTTTCAAAAATACTGTCATCATGTGGTCTGTTTAAAGTAAAATCTTCATTAAGCAAACCCCATTTAAAGACGACATCCTGTATAAAGTAGTCATGAATGTCTGTAAGTCCTAAAATTTTCTTCCAGTTTGTTCTGCATAAGAACCCTTTGTTAAGTGAATCCTATATTATCCTATAGTAGCCGGAGACCAAGTTCTTTGATGAGGAAAAAGGGGCAAATAACAGGATGAACAGTGCAAAGAAAAAAAACTGGTGAAAGAAGCAAGCTGAGTGGGGACATGGGAGGCTGAGAGGGAAGGGGAGGCAAAACTTTCCCTTGTCAGTTACCACTGAGTATGTCTCTTTGTCCCTAACTAAGGAGCCCAGTTCCAAGCTGACCGATCCCTTCACTGAGTTGTCTTTTCTTTCAATAATATTCTGTACAAGATCAAAACGTTAGTTGCCCCTACTCATTTCTTAGAGTAGTGTTGGGAAGTTGGTAAATATGACGCAAATGCATCTTGTGTGATCATGTCCTTAATTCTCATGACCACGCTGCTCCATAAAGCATTAATATTACAAGGAGAAATTTCATGTTGATCACTTCAGGACATAAAAGGTATAGGGTGGAGACTAGCAAGTGTCTTGTGAGTGTGTGCTTAATACAGGTTTCTCTGTATAGGGTTTTCTGATGAGGTTCAGATCCCCAGTGGCACTTTTTTATGGAGAAGGGGGGGGGGGTGGGGTGGTTGTTGTCTACTTCTTTTCTACCTAGTGCCTACTTTCTTGACCCAAATTTTCTACTTTCTTTAACAGATTCACTTTCCTGAACTTATCAGTTAAAGAACATTGCACTAGTAAAACTTATGGGATGGTGTTCAAACTTCTGAGACACTACTGTAACAAAATGATGGCTGTTATTTATCACTGTTGTTCATCTGATGACTCTTCATATTCACTACTGTCCTCCTCTTCAATTGTTTCACATTCTGTGATGTTAGCAACTTGGCTGGTGACACCTTGTGGGATGACAGGGGGGACATCATTAGGGTCTGGGCCAAGGGAGTTCCCAGACAAAAGTTGTTCTGCAAAAAAAAATCCAAAAATTTACAAAGTGGTCTGTGGGTGGCATAGAGGTATAGATCATAGAGTAAATTATTGAATTGACTAGTGTACTTGGCCATAGTAAGTTTATTATGATAAATTTTAAATATTTGTGAAGCACCTTTTAGAACTGCGGGCTGGGAGACATTTTTACTGCTTGTATTTTTTATCTGAAACACGGTAACCAAGGGTTGTTTTACAAAACAAGAGACCATGGGAACCCAAGGAAAGTCACAAGGTGGAAGGGTGGCTAAAACAGTTCACTTCTTTTTTCTACAGAACAAAGGACTACAAATTTGTTTCTTGCATTTACCTAATTGGAAGCGGTTTCACATCCCAGAGTTTAACAATCATTAAAGTTGTTGGGGAGTAGATCTCAATGGCTATCCCTGATGTACAGATGAAAATTTAAATAATTAGCATTTGGGCTTTTAATCTTTAAAATGTTTAATCACCTTTGTCTATAAGATGAACATCTCCATAAAATTCTTGACACTGCATTGTCTCGGCATCAAAATCAGAAGAACCTCCATAGAGCACAAACTGGTTTCCTACAAGTGTAGCTGTATGCACTCCTCTGGCAGGGGGCTTTATTCCCAATACTGATGGCTGAAGCCATTCACTAGTTGCTAAAGCAGAAACAGTAATGTATCATAAAATATTTATTATCTTTCCTACTGGCAATGGAGATTTTGCCAAAATATTCTGTCTGAAGCTAGTCTGGCAGTTTTCTGGTAACTATCTGGCAACCCGGCAAAACCCATAACTACCAAAAAAGTTATTCACAAGAAGTGCAATATGCTGGCGTTTGTTCCTGTTTCTAAATACAGCTTTCGAAGTTCAGGTATGTGTAGAAGGAAAATTCTGTACGTTTTGGATAAAAAAGTGATACTGAACCACCAGGGATGCAACAATCTCTGGTAGCAATCAAGTGCAGTGATTCTGTTACCTCTGCGGCCTGCGTCCATGATGTATAAAAATCCGCTGCAAAGACACAAAATAATTCATGGGATGCATCCCATAGGACGCAAAGAATAATCGATGGATTTGAAGATTTTTTGGTAGTATATCCTGTTTGTGTGATTTCTGTGGCTGTTGTTTAAAGATGCATATTTATGTTAGTCTTTTTTGTGCTTCTAGTATATAGAAGGACTACATTTTAATTTCAGTAAACTGTAATAAAGAGTTTTGGCCTCTGTCTCCAGATTAACTGTCTGGTTACACGAAGGCCCAAGCATTTTCAATTTAGGAGTCCTTGTTTTTTTGAACTGGGTATGGACAGGGACTCGTGATTTTTCACAAGATGAGTCCCAGGACTCACTATAACTATTTGTAACAAAATCACGGCAAGTGGTGGCCTTACCATGCCAATATGGTTTAAGCATCCTAAATCTAAATCTAAATCTAAATCTAAATTCAAATGAACCATTGTGTTTGCATACCTACATCAAATATATGCAAATCATTAAAATGTGCATTCTCTGAACTTCTTCCTCCAAAAACAACTACTCTGTTGCCGACAGCAGTACATGTGTGAAAAGAACGAGGCTCTGGTTGTCGTCCTGTGGTTGGTGTTGGGATCCACTCCATTGTTTCTAAAAATTATTAAATTCCAAATGTCAATGCTACTTGAGAGAAAATTATTATTGAAATAACCCATTCAACCTAAATTTGAAGAATCAGGATTTATATAGAAAGAAAATCTAGTTGTTTCATTTTAATTTACATTTTCAACAGGGTGGTCCAATCAGCTTTAAGGCTGGTATCCATAGGGGCCCTGTATTTTACAAATAATACTTAACAAAAGGAATTAAAGAATTATTTGACATTGTTTAAAAAAACATACATTTTAAATAATCTATCTTACAATAAAAATTTCAACTAAAGGAAACATCACTAAAGGTTATGATAAGAAAAAAAGATCTTGGTTGGTGGCAAAAACAATTCTGGACCCAAGCCCATCCATTAAGTTATTTCCACTGAAATTCTTTCAGGGTGACAGTGCCCAAATGTTCCAGGATTGCTTAGGCCCCTTTTGAATGGATCAACAGCCTAGTTTTACAAAATATGTCTGCCATGCTTTCATGACATACATGTAGGTTACCTAGCCTTAGATTGTCCCAGATTTCATATTGTACCTGAAAGTGGTCCTCATGAACCGCCTACTAAGTATACTAGGCCCCACACAACTTAAAACGACTTGCAAATATCACTTAATTTACAAGTGCGTCAACTGATAATGAGTGAAAACTTTATTTCAATCACCTGTATCCAAAATAAAGAGATCATTCTTCCTGCCAACACTGTCTCTGCCTCCAAAGATAATAATTCTGGATCCAACAGCACACATTCCATGAGCTGCTCTAGGTGTTGGGCACCCAGTAAATGGAGGGGATAGTTTTTCCCACGTACAGTTCTCTGAAAAATATTGTTAATATTCGTAAGAGTAAAAATCTAATAAAAGACACCCACTCCAAACTAATAACAGGGACCAAATTAAAAGTTGAATTGACTTCCTCACAAAAGAACTATTATTGCTTGAATGTCAATTCAGTTTATAGCTGCAGACTTGTCATTTAAATGTTTACCGATAAACCTTCGAATCAACTTTGAAGACTGACCTCCACCTGATCCCCTTTGGCACCCATCTCTACCCCACAAAAATTTTACTGAGTGTCTGTGGGGTAAAAAATTGTATATGTCTGGAATATCAATTCTGTTTGATTTAGGAGAGAAAAATATGGAAAAAACAACTGGAGATTTGACAACGACAGCTATTCATTATTTTTCTACCCGAGAAGCTGGGTGTAACATTTTTTATAACCAGGCATAATCCATCAGGCCCTAAGCAACCAGTGACAGATCCAGGGGAGGGGCCCAGGCCCCCCTTATTTGTAGACCAAACTGAGGCCTGAAAGACCAGGCTTCCCCCTTATCTCAGGGTCTGGATGACTGCCCCACCCCCCCTTATCTGAAGGTCTGGATCTGCCATTGGTGACAGCATTGATATTCTGGAATTCTTGCATTAGTGCCCAGGAAAGATCTATCCTACTGTAACAAAATTTATGTGCATACCAGTATCAAAACTGAAGAGATCATTGAACCACCCAAACGCTGCTCCTTCTTGATCTTCAGTTTCTGCATCCTCCAAAGGGCCAAATCCGCCAAAAAAGAAAATCTTGGTTCCTTTTGCAACAGATGTTAACTTGTCACGCGGGGATGGAGGAACACCAATGCATTCAATTTTTTCCCACTGCTTTGTTTCTGAAGTAAAAAAAGCAAAGTATAGGGATTTACAATGTAACCATTAAAGGGGATTGACTATTTTTGATTTCCACTCCTTTACATTTTGCCACATGGGTACTAGCTCAACCCTACATGCGTATAGATAAATAATTACTCTTATTTACACCTTTCGATTGTTGGTGAAAAAGTCAAAGTAAAAAAATACATATTTAAAGCACTAAGTCACTGCATTTAGATGTTTTCAGCTGCAAAAATATTGTTTAACATCTGTCCCCCATTCAATATTCAAATCAAAATTGGCAGAAGACAAACCAGTTGGCTCATTACAAAATTAATTTGGTGACAAAAAGGAACTGAATCAGTCTATAATGAAACACCCTAAGTTTGTGATTGATGACAGTGGCATGTAGGACCTCAGCACAGCACACCTCTGTTATGGTCCACTTAGCAGAAGGTCACTGGATCGACAACAAGGGTCCTAAAATCAAACCTTATAGGATCATGCTAGTGGTAATAGGCCTTTGTCTTTACAGTACATATGATGCTGTGTCACTATGCAGTGTTGTATGATGCTTGGCCTTGCCTCCCTTATCCTTACCTGGTCAATTATAATTGACTGGGAATGGGAAGAGCGACAGGCCTCGACCTTAATAGTAGCATCACCCAACTTCATTGAATTAGAAGTTTGTGGAAAAAGACTGATACACGTACATTACATATACACGTACATTTTTGTAACGAGCCTTCTTCAGGCTCACTGATGTCATGTGTTTAAATAAAGATTATCCTATCTTAGGCAGACATAAAAGGTCTAAGCTATAATATATGATCTCCCTAATATTTTTTTGCCAGTCTGTTAAAACTAATTCAAACAATTTCTAAGTCTCCTGCCACATTAAGTGTACTAATGCTCACCTGTATCAAGAGCATACAGATCATTAAACCATCCACTGTCTCTGCTAAGTCCACCAAAAACATACAGTTTCTTTCCAAGAGCCGCCATTGCAGCAGAAGACCTGGCTGATGGCAACTCACCACCAGTTACAATCTTGCTCAAAGACTGTGAATCTAGGGGGGAAAGCAAAGATGTATTTGCTTTAAATGCATTGTTGGTTGCTATAGTATGGTTTCTACATTTCGCTGATAAGCTAAAACTAAAAACCTCACGGCAAAACCAAATACTTCACAGCAAAAACAAAATAGCTTTGGTTTTGCCGTGAGGTATTTGGTTTTTGCTGTGAAGTATTTGGTTTTTGCTGTGAAGTATTTGGTTTTTGCTGTGAAGTATTTGGTTTTGCCGTGAGGTCTTTGGTTTTGCCGTGAGGGTTTTGGTTTTGTCGTGAGGTATTTTGTTTTTGCCGTAAGGTATTTTGTTTTTGCCGTGAGGTTTTTAGTTTTGCCGTGACAGTTGTGGGCCACCGTAGTATACACTGTAGTGCATTTTACTGCATATACTTACACCCAAGGAAATGATCAGCACATAAAAAAGGTTATAACAGGACATAAAGCCTACCTTATTTGCATCGATTAAAATCGACCGTGTCATGCAGACACAGATCAAAACAACAATTTTCACGTAAGTTACAATTATTTTAATTGTTAAAACAGCTTACCAACATCGAAAACGAGTATCTCGTTCGATTCTGTTGATTCGGAGATATCGGAAAGCCAGCGAACTCCTCCGAAAACGTAAAGTTTATTTGCCATCGCCGCTGCACAATGGCCGTCTCGAGATGGCAATTTGGCCTGCGTTTCCACATTCTTCCATTCAACCTTTATATCGTTCAAAAGCTTTGTTCCATAGGTAACCGACGATTCATTTCCCATTTTAGCTTGTGTTATATGTAGAAGGGAGACTAAAAGTTGAAATGTAGGCCTGAAAAACACAGCAAATGCTTTTAACTTGGAGCTTCGATGATCTGTTCTATGACCGCGCGCGAACTTCAGATTTTGGCGGGAAGAAGCATCAAAAGTCGATAACCCCAGCTGTCCAATCACAGCTCGCAAACGTAAATCGATAGTTTCAACATGGCGGAAACGGACAGTGGAAAGACTGCTGAGGAAAGAATACCTTTCAATTATTTCAAGAAAATCCCGAAAATCGTAAGTATTTTAGTAGGAAGATTTCTTACCCATATTTACCACAGATCAAAGGATAGTTTCCTCGAAGGGCGCAGTTTCTGCTAATTTTAATCCATCGATCGATTCATTTTAGCCATGTTTTAGCTGACTTCAGCGAAGATTCAAAGGCGAACACACTTTCTCGTAGATGATCAGCTCTTCAGGAAAATGATTTTATCATCTAAACTCAACATTAACCTTCACCTACTAACTAAAATTTCTCGTCCAGCTCATATCCCAAAGGAATATCTTACTTTGTATTAGCCGTGTGAAATAAGCTTAAATTATGATCAAGAAACTTATAAAGAACATAAGAATTAAGCTTAAATTTCTTCTAATTTCAGGAACTTCATGCTCATATTAATGGATCTATAAGCTCAGAGACGATCAAGAAGCTCATTCAAAGAAAGTCCACAAAGGAAAAAGGCCAGAACAATGTAGTGTCACAATGGGAAACAACCATTCTGAAAGGCGACGAGAAAAATCTCGACGAGTGAGTCTTGACCACTACAATATTTCTGGGCCTTGACCAATATATTTGTCATTACTTTTAGGCAACAAACCTACCTCACGAATTGTTTAAAATAAATCAGAAGGACCCTGGGGGATTCGTTGAAATCCCATTCAACCTCATCAAATCCACCAAGGTATATATAGGGAGGAATTATGACAAATCCCCTCTCCATGAGTGCAGCAGTTAGGCCCATGTTTTGGTAAATTCACAAATGTATGAATTTCACGTGCAAGAAGGACATATGGTTTTGTATGCTGTGAGTTTGTGACATGCATGTAAAGTACCACCCAGCAATGGTCTCTTAACAGTAGAAGGGAACTCTCAATTTTAGGTGGCTGTTTAAAGCTACAGTCGAAGCTCTTGTAAGCAACCTCCTTGGAAATTTGAAAACATGGTCGTAACTGGAGCTAGTTGCTTACAAGAATGAGCTCTTGTAAGCAACCTCATGGTTAAACAACTGAGTGTGGTCACTTACGAGAGCTCCAGAAACTCATACAGAAAATAATAATGATAACTCATGATTCATACAGAAAAAACAAAAGAAATTAATGTTAAATCAGTGTCTTTTTATCTGATAAAGACACAGTTAAACTTTATGTCCAAATTTTAAGACCAAAATAACCCCTAGATCTTTATCAATAAACCATTAGTGCAGTGTGCAATTTCATTTAAGTGTTGATTTATATAAATAAGACTCTGAGTGGTCGCTTATAAGAGCTGAAAAACAAAGCAAAGGTCTACTGCTTTGACCGCTATTTGGCCATATAAAATAAATCCAAAATTGTTCAGTCAAGATAGCTGCATTTTGGCCTTTTTTTGTGTGTGTTTTTATTGATCTCAACTTTTTCTCTGTCCTAAAAATGCAAAACAGAAAAAAATTAATGAACTTGGCCAATATCCAGCCATCTTGACCTTGTGCTTATATCCAGCTTAATGGCAGTGGAAAGAATACAATGTATTTGTCATAGCCAAACGGCTATGTGCAGAGGTTCAATTTGTTGTATTTTATCAGTTACATATTCCTTTTTCATGCTCACAGGTGTTTTAAGATGTGGGACTTTATTTACCCACTTGTGGATGACACTGAGGCAGTGTTCCTGGTATGAGAAAATTAAATAAATTGAGGGCATTTTGTTTCCTCTTGGAATTGACCCTTCTACGGTTTTTTGCAACTTAGGCCCGTTTCAAACTTCATACTACTGCCGCACCAAAGTCAATTGATCAAATTAAATTCAACTTTAGCACGGCAGTAGCGCGATGTTTGAAACCAAGTCGTGCTACTGCCATGTAGCAAGGCAACCTACATGGCAGTAGCTCGACTTGGTTTCAAACGCCGTGCTAGCCCCGTGCTGAACTCAATTCATAAATTATAAATACATTAGAATACATTTTAAAGTTTGCTAAACCGTTTCTTTATTTTGTGTTTCGTTTTCGGCAACAGCTGTTCTATTCAACTGAATTAAATTCGACATCTGAAACCAAGTCGTGCTAGTGTCTTGCTGCAGTCCAGCTACAGTCGAGCCAGCTTAGCACGGCAGTAGCACAACGTTTGAAACAGGCCTTAAATTAACTTGGACAAGTTAGGGAAAATAGTTGCCTCTCTGTACCTGTACATAGACCTCTCTCAAGGATGGTTTCAAATCCTTACTTGAACATAAGAGAGAATATTTTGAAACTAACCATTATGTTACTTGTAGGTCAGCCTCAATCTCTGTTAGAAAAAAATCCACCCTGATGGGAATGAGGTCTCCCTTTCTAAGTATAAGTTGAGAAACGCCTTAGATTTAAGCGGGGACTGCTTACATTACTGCCTCATGGGTGTCATTTCGGCTTTCTTGTAGGTAACTAAAAGTGTGATTGAAGACTTTGCGCAAGATAATGTGAGATATTTAGAGCTGAGGAGTACCCCAAGAGCTAACCCAAAGACAGGTGATGCCATGGAAATTAAACATGTTTTTTTTACTACCATTTAATAAGTCTTTGGGCATAGCAAGTAATTTAGCAGTTGCTTTAAGTTTTATTATTCAAAATTTATTATTTGACCACATCTTTGTAAATAATTAAATTTCATGTTGAGGGATTTAAAAGGTTGCATGTTAGATAACAAGTTGGAAATACCAAAAGGAATGCTAAGCTTTTATAGATATTTTTTTCTAAAACAATATGATTCTTAGGAACTATGTCATTGTGTCAAAGCTTATGGGAGGTTGAAAGAGTTAAGGCAAAAATATCCTGAAGTCAGGGTATAATTTCTTTTTGCTTGGTTGGTAAAATTCTAGCAGGCAAAGCAAAATTTTAACATAGCCTTGACTGTAGATTAATGCAGAACGAATCACTCCATGGCTTTCTACAGCTTTCCCCATTTCATTTTTATCCACAGGAATGACAAAGGAGTCATATATAGAGGCAGTCTTAGCAGCCATAGAGGAAGCCAAAACAACAGTCCCTGACATTACTGTGAGGTAGTTATCTCTAATAATTGTTATACTTTTGCCATGGCTGCCCCCACAACCACACCCTACTCTCTAAAACCCCAGCTTAATGATGCAACATTATAGTTCAATAGTTTTGAGTCAAGTAATGTTGTAATGTTTGGTTCCCACAATGTTTTTCCAGTATGTTTTTGTTGGATGAAAGGTTTCATTTCCATAGCACATTTTGCACTTTCTTGTAGGAAGATGTTCTAAAGCCATATTTTAACATAATTTGTTGATAAGTGATAAAACTGGTAATTCACCCTTTCCTGTTTGTCCACACAAGATTTATAGCGGCTATAAACCGCAAGTATGGACCAGCAGATGCCTTACATACTGTACAACTGGCGTCAGCAATCAAAGCAAAGGGGAATGGAACATTAGTAGGAATAGACTTGAGTGGAGATCCTAAAGTAAGTGTACTATAGTTGACCAAGTCATCTTAAATTTTTTGAATTCTGCACCTCTATGACTTTGTTTCTGTGACTGCAAGGGTGTGCCCTCAGTGACTTTTAGCGCCCACCATGAGCACTGCACCAGTTTCCTATCTAGTTGTACTTTGTGTAATCATGCAAGAACAGCTGTGTAACCTAGAAGGCTTAGTAGATATTGCTGACCAACCACTCAAGTGTGATGAAATCAGAAATAGATATTAAGTTCAACTAAGAAATGCTCATCATGTGAGTCACCCATAGCTCAGTGGTTAGAGTGTCCTATCAGTATTTGGAAGGTTGTGGGTTTGGATTTTTTCCGGAGCATTTCTTAGTTGTACTTATTATTTATTTCTAAGACATTGTGGGTTTGAACTTAACCATTAAAGCCCCAATATCCACATACTAATCTCCAGACTGATTTCCATACATTTCCCTTAAGAATAATATTAGAAGATTGAATTTGATAAAATATCAAAGCCTTTACCCTTTGAGGATCAATTTATTACATCCCATAACCATTTCTGTTGATGAGGTATTGACGTTGTTGAGGAGAAAAATCATGTTGGTCACTCCTGGGATTTAAGGGGTTAATGGCCCTTTTCATTGACAGTGATATTTAATTTTACCTCAGCATTATCCATTCTGGGTTCACATGAGTTTGGTCCTTAGAAAGGGGAGGGGAAGAAAGGGGCTATTATTTCCTCAGGAGTTAGTGTTGAATTATTGGTTGAGAGAGAACTATTTTCTCTATTCCAGGCATACAAATCAACGGATTTTGTACCAGCACTTAAGCTTGCCAAAGACAATGGTCTTAAACTTGCCTTACATATTGCAGAGGCAAGTATATTGATAACTTAATGGTCAGTGATAAAAAAATCTGTTCATGACAAAATTAATTCCATTGGTGAAAGATCATAAGATAGAAGGGTGCTAGGCTATACATAATAGGTGAAGCAAATTGGGAACAAATTGGGTGCTGTGATTGGCCTTGCATGTCAGGTCAAGATGGCTGGAAATTGATCAAGTTCTTATTTATGTTGTTATGGACCGAAACGAAGGTGAGGTCAGTAAAAAAGGAGACAAAAAAACAAGGCCAACATCCAGCCATCTTGATCAAACAAGCTAGGTCAATACAAGATTCATTATATGGCCAAAAGATAACTTTTTCTTGCAGGACCAATATGGGAGATCTTGAGCGGGCAAGATGAGCCTGTAGCTTTCTTGCCCTGGTAGCCAATCAGAGAACAGGATTTGCTTCATCTTGCCCGCTTGCAGATTCAACCGTATAATAGGTCAGAATAGCATTGTTTCTAACATGTCTCGGAGGTCTTGTCATTTTTCCATGGCTGAGAATTAATAAAATGGTATTTTGAAAGCTGTAACTAAATTAATTGACTCTAATTTTCGTCCAGAAAAGGGTATCACTCTCTAATGGCAGTTCACAAGATTCAAGATTGTAACCTGTGACCAGGCTTTACTTCCATTTTCTTAAAAGTGATTAGAGGGTATAAATTTTATGAAAGCTGCTGGAATTTGGCCCAATCTGTGATCTTTAGCTAACAAAACTAAAAACTGCTTTTGTTGATTACATTAAGGTTCCTGACATTGATGAAACAAGAGTCCTGTTGAGTTTGATTCCTGACAGGATAGGACATGGAACCTGCATTCATCCAGAAAATGGGGGTGCAGATGATCTTGTAAACATAGTCGAGAAACACTTAATCCCTATTGGTAAGTATTTTAGTACCATTAACCCTGGTTTCCATACTGATCCCTGAATAAAGTCAAGCAGTAATTGTGGCAATGTCAGTGATTGCAGCAATTGTGTGATCATTCAAAAACCAGGCAAGGCAAATCTCTACTGGTGTACATTTTTTCTCACTTTATTGGTGAACAAGTTTACTTACAGAGAGAAATGCCATAAGCACAAATTAAGTTCAAAAGCTGAAACATGGTTAAGTTGTCATGGGTAATTTGACGTGCAATTTTCAGCTCTTTGTTGACAGACCACATGACAAACATGACTAATATTGCACGCATACAGTAGTCTTTGGTATTTTGCAGATGTTGATAAATCTCTGTACTGGAGTTTTTGTAATCACTCTTACCTTTAAAATTTTGTTTGCCAACAGAATTATGTCTAACTTCCAATGTAAAGACCAAGACTGTACCATCCTACACAGAACATCACATGGACTATTGGTACAATGGCAAAAAACACCCTTGCATTGTTTGTGTAAGTGATTTTTTATGTTGTCTTCATTCTTCCTGGTGCATTTTCATTAATTGTTTATGTTACAGGTCAAAATTATTCCAACCTGTTTGACCTCCATGGCCAAAGCAATACTCAGGGTCTCAAACACGAGTGACCATCTCCAGTAGGAGACATAAGAATAGTGTCCTCATTTAGTACTTTTGTGCTAAATACTTGAGAATGGTCCAATGCACTTTATGGATCATACGGATCGTACAAACCATAAAACACTGAGCCCTGATGTAATAATGAGATGCATGCTTCGTATGTACTCAGAATACAGACTGTTGGCAATGCTGACAGTTTGTACAGACCATACGATCCGTCAATTGCTCTTAACGGTCCATAACTGTGTGGCAGTATTGAACATGACTGAAATAATTTGGCACTCAATATAAAGTGCATTGACATTTTTTTACACATTACTTTACAGACTGATGACAAGGGCGTGTTCTCCATCACTTTGTCAGAAGAATACTCAATAATGGCCAAAACATTTAACCTAACAGAGGAAGAAGTGTGGGATTTAACTTTAAACAGCATAGATTATATCTTTGAAAATGACTCAGTCAAGAATACTCTAAAAGAGACATGGAAGGCAGAAAAACAAAAGATTATGTCTGTAAACAAATAAAGATATATGTTATTTTTTATATTGTTGAAAGCCATATAGAATTTACAGTCCTCACCTGATTGAGTAAACCATTCCTTTTTTTAATGACTTTATCCCCATCTGCACCCTAAAAATGGGGAGAGTCCATATCCTCAATATTTTTTCTCCCATGCTCTGAAAAATCAAATCAAAGGATTTGTTTTCAGTCATCACCTTTAAAAAAGCATGTTCCATGTTGCTTCAGTTTTGAAGGGGAAGGGATAGAAGCAAACAAGGACTGAAGGCATGCACGTATGCGCCCCAATAATTCCCTCCTTTTTCTTGCCCTTCAAATGGCTGCCACATCCACTGCGTAACCTATACCAGAGTAGCTAAACACTATGCACTCTAGTATAAAGATGGGAGCAAAATCAGTGTTTTTTAGAAGCCCTGTTGTTAACTCATGGAGGGTCATTGGAAAATCTATAGGGGGAGGGGATCGTAAGGGCTAAAATGTGCAAAAGAAAGACTGTAAGCTTAGCTGGAATTTTCAGAGGGGTGTGGTATTCCAACCAATTAAAAACTTTTTATAACAGTTATGACATTTTTGATCCCTGGTACCTCTCAGTACTGGCCTTAATTTCCTTCATTATTTACATTTTGACTGGCTTTATCCTTTTTGTAAAATGATATGTCTACAAACCAGTGTAATTTCTCTCATTACTGTTGTAAATAATTGCCTGTTATCACTTTTGGATGTGTGTGGATAATCATAGCTTCCAAGAAGTTGATCGATCTTGTCAATCCCTGCCATGTCCTCATTATACCGTTTAGCCATTACAAGCTTCTCAACGGTCTTCCTGCCTCCTTCAGAGCCTGTATGCCTGATGTCCTTGTCAACTGTGAACTCATTTTGTACAGTACCAAGAAAATGAACACCCTTGGTGTCATGCCAAGCACAGGCAACAAGGTCTCCAGAGTGCATAAATTTTGTTGGATCTTCTCTCTAGAGGAAATTGCCTTGACAGCACGTCTTGGGGCACTTGCTTTCTAGTTGCCAAGCTAAGATGGTAACGCAGCCCCCTACCACCTTTTTCTGCAACTGTAGGTAAAGGTTTGGGCTGCTGTAAAAGATCTTCATGTACACAACATGTCCATTGTTTTCATAACTCTCCAGCAACAACAAAACCATCTGTTCAGAAGAGAGGGTTCCTCTCTTGCTTGCATAACTGTCCCTACCTTTCAAATTTGTGTCCATAGCCACTGTCTGATTCACACACAACAAGAACGTTTATGCCCCACTTGATAGGTTTTTGCTGGTGAATACTGCAGTCTGAAATAAAGTGGCCCTTTGAATTTAATCTGGCTCTCATCGATGTCATCAAAGGTTACGTTTTAGGACCTTGTACGTTTCTGAACATTTCAAGGGATTTAAAATACCCGAGACTGACAGTATTTTGAACCGTGGATTAAAGCCCTCTTCCCCTCGTGGGACACGTTCCTCAACACCCTGGCTCCAGCGGTCTGTTCTAAAGGGCCTGTTTACATGGAGGTGGGGGACCCCTGAAAGGTGAGGTAACGTGAGGTGGGTCATCCCACCTACCTGGGGTATGGGGTATGTTTATATCGGGAGGCTCCGTCCCTAGGTCCAACCCCTTACCCTTTTATATACCATTTTTCATGAAAAAAGTACCTCTTTCATATACCTTCGACTGACAAATGGTACCCTTTCACATACCTTGTTTAGAACTTTGCATCCCTTTTACCAATTATTCATGTAGTCCATCTGTTTAGTAATTTTCCTCTCTAGTTTTTGTGTTGTACGTCATTTCCGCCTTTCCCTTTTAAAAATTAAACAATTTTTATCGCGACATTCTCCATTTATATAATATTGTGATTGCTTACTTTCACCGATTGAGTCCTGTTGCAATTTGCAAAGCAAGGTTGATTGCATGTGATAGTTTCTACAATCCACTTATTGTCAAAGAAACTGTTCAGCAAACAGGTTTCTTTGGTCAGAAACAAGAGTGAAGTCTGTTAAGCATGAAATAATCTGTGGGATTTGCATTTTCACCAAAACGCCAGTTCTTGCGTGACATCAACGCTACTGGTTTTTGCGCGACGATGACGTGACGATAGCTACTGCTGTCTTTCCGCTGACCATCACTTATTGTTTGCTCGCGTACCATTGTTGCTACTCAAAAATGGCGTACGCAGAAACGTCGAGAAAGAAACAAAACAAAAATTCTAAAGCAAACTCCTCGATCAATTCCTTGGATAAACCGCTAAGAGATCTTTCTCTGGGACCTCGAAACCCTTCAAAAGAAGGGAAATCTTTAGTTCAGCGGGAACGAAGTCCGGTGGCTGGGAATAGATATTCGAGGTATTCTGGAAGTTCAGCTTTAGCAAAGACTAAAATTTCTACTGCCGAAAAGTCACCAAATGTAAGCGCAGGACGAGGAGGGTCTTCGCAGCCACAAGTCGGAGGTAAACAGCTAAGCTCTCAAAAAGCTGTGGTTCCTAAATCGAAGGGAATATTAGCACCGAAAGGTTATACCATGCGACCTATTATCCCAGCGGCCAAAGCAGAGCTGTTGCCCGTGGCCCGAGCGATGCATGGCGACGACTTTGCACCGAGAGTCAAGAAGCTCTTTGATCCCGAACGCGAAGCGGCCATAGACGCCATTCAGTCTGGGGTGTATATTGGATGGCGCTGTCCCGAGTTTAAGCATGATTGCATCCGTGTATGTAAGAATTCGAAATGTTTTTGTGGTCATTTATTAAACGAACATGCCCAATACACGGGGAAGAGTGTCATGGTCCCTTGTACCGCCCCGCGATGCGAGTGTAAGGCGTTCGCATTTATCCAGTCCCGTCCCGAGGAGGCGGGTGAATTCTGGCTTCAGCGCCGTCCGGGCTATGACCCAAGTACGTGGCGGGCCAAGTGCAAATGTAAACACACCCATGAGGAACACCACCCCACGGGGCTTAGGAGATGCAAAGTCAGGGGATGCGGATGCTCCAAATTTTTCTCGAATTTTCTGTGTGCTGCATGTGACAGGCATTGGGAAGAACATGAAACATCATTTGAAACAACAGCCATTAGAAAGGACATAGGTTTGCCGTATGGTGAGGCATACCTCCCCTTTCACGAGTTTCCCGAATTACGGAATATGGTATTGACCGGAAAAGAAGATGATGACAGTCAATATTATGCACTCACTTCTGGTCCTCATGTAATACCAGAAAATTCACCTACAGATCTTGCCCTCAGACTGAGAGGTGCTAATCCACAACATAACCCCTTCATATGGTAATAAACTAGGCATAATGGAAGACCTCAGTCAGCAATTCATGGTCGTTTCACATGTCCAAGCCCAAGCCCAGGAAGGAATTGCTGCAAAAAGATTGCCCTATGTAATCTCATTGCCCATGGTACATTTTGTTTTTCCTCCAACTTTTTGCATAAGCATTGTTTCCAATTTTTTCTCGTTGTTACAGTCATCCCAAGAGAAATTGAGGACAATGCTTATGCCAAATCTAAGGGGGCAAACAGAGTGTATTAAAGGCAGAGCGAAATTGGTTAATGCCATCCTTTTTCACCACTACTATAGCATGTTTTGAGTGTTAAACTCAAAATGATGTTGAGTTATTAAAATGCAATTTGAATCTCTCACAGCACCAGCACTTCCAAAGTCCCAGCAATGGTGATTGTAAATTCATGTGAAAAGTGTATTAAAATTTTCCTTAAGGATAAGAGCTACAATTAGTTACATAAACAGGTGACTGCTTTTGGAGATTTTATACCCCTCTACTTTTTCGCATTGCTCGTTTGACGAGGCCTCTTTGAGTAACAGGGAGGCTGCATGCTTGCCACTTTTCTTAAAATTTGTATTGAAATCCAGAGAGACAAAGACAGACAGAGAGATACAGCAAAATAATACTGTGTGAAAAAAATTTTAGAAGTTTTATTGGGTTGTTGGCTGGTTCCCACATAGGGCAAAACAGGGTGTGGCAACCTTGGTCCCAAGCTTCCTCCTGTTCCCTCTAGCTCGATGAATGGAAGAGACTAAACCATGAGGTTTGTCCATTAGAATTATCAAGTGGGCTTTTGTTTGTTTGTAATGACAATTTATTTACTCTCACTGCATTACGTTTTCAAGAAAACATTACTTTGCATAGCTGTCTGACTTGATCAACCATCACTGACAGATGGTGTGCACGTAAGTTAGATGTCCACAAACATGCCTGTCAGACAAAGCTTTGTCAAGAGCTAGGTTGTGGCAGTCACATGCCTTTTCCATTTCACATGATTGGTAGTCATAACAAATCAGAAGGAACAGAGAGATATTAGGGCCATTTATATGAGGAAAAAAAAGACGCGTCTTACATAAGACGCGTCTTAAATAAGACGCGAACTGTACCATTTATACGAGCATGTCTTATCTAATAAGACGCGTCATAGCTAAGCCGCGTCTTACTTTAGACGAAATGTGCCGTTTATACGGAAAGTTCGCGTCTTATTTTTCTTCGTATAAATGGCCCTAGTTATTAATTTCTATGAATGTAATAAACATCTGTAGTTTATTTATTTGATTTAATATATTAATCTGTACAGTTTTATTTATTTGACTACTCAATAAATTAAAAACTATCAAGCAAAGCAGACTTACACATAATAGTCTCTGGATAATGTGCTCTTAGTGTTTTTTGAATGTGTATAGTCAAACCAGGAAAACCGTGAACACCACAAATATTTCTGGAACGTTATTGTGTTGCTTGGAAAAAGCCAATCGGGCGTGAGAAACTAAACCGCAAGCAAGAACTTCAATTAGTTTGTGGCTTTGTAGCTCGTTCGCATGTCCTGATCTTTGCTGGGATTGGTCGTAACACAATAGATGTTCTTGGAATATTTCAAGTGTTCATTGCCAGTTTGACTGTAAAGTGTTAGAAAAACCATAAAAAGACGTTGGGACATTATGCCAAACTGACTAGTCAGAAACCAGTTGAACTAACTGGATCAAAGCCTTTCATTTACCTTCCAATTAACCGAATTTGTCATTACTCCTCGGCAAAGTAGGACAAGAAACAAGAATTTGGGGCAGTGGGATGGTTATGACCATATTTGGAAGATGTAGGCAACATCTACCTCGTTTCCAGGCAATAGCGTGGCAGCCCAGCTGTTTTCCTACAAACGTCGGAAGAGTTCACGGCTATCCGAAAACGAAATAGCCGAACTTCCCAGTAAAACTGAACGGAAGAAATGCAATAATACACCGAAAATATAGCTCGATGGACGTCACCGACTTTTTGAAGACTATCTAAATGCTGAAACCTTGTGGACAATCAAAGCAAACGTTTTGAAGTAAGTCTTCGCATACCTGGTAAGGTTGTCAAGAACTTAGAAATATTTTCAATAAGAAACTATTACTGAATTCGGCATTCGTCTGATGAGAAGAATTATTCAGATCTTGGAAGAGTTTAGCCACCTCCGTCGGTAAACATCCTCCCTCGACCTGCATAATTCTTCACATCATCCTCCGCCTCATTCAATAATATTGAGTGTTAATTATCAACCTCCATATTCTCCACACTGTTCTCTGTAGACTTTCTATGGTGCTAATGAGAAGAATTTGTTAAGCGATCAAAACCTTTCTATCTGGTGGTCTGTTCATTTTTTCTCACGACCTTCAGTTTGATTGAGCAGTATCATCATAACAAGAAATTGAATGTTGATAAATCTTTGGGGTTAAAGGTTAAAGCATGAATGACTGGTAAAAATGTATTTTCACTTCTTTATTTGTTCCATCATTTTATGAACTTTTCTTGTCTGCCATCTCTTATGTACAAAATAACGCAAAATACAATATTTTCTACTTTTATCTTAATATCCTTCGAATACTTCCACATGCCTAGTGATTCAAACTATACTTTACGAAATGGCTGAATGAAAACGTGAATAAATTCTTAGGAAAAAACCTTTTAAATAGCCGTGAGATGATTATGGAAACACTAACACATAAATTAACAAACACAAAACTTGTTCACCAAGATAAGAAACGCCTTTATCCTTTCACTTCCACAAAGAGTGCAATTTCAAAACTTCCAGCATTTGTTTTTTTTAAATAGGGTAAAAACCCGCGACTTTGAATTTGGTTTGTCAGGACCTGTTAGGCTAAAACATGCCAGTTAGGCCCCCTCTATACAAGAACCTGTTTAGCCTAAAATTTGAAACAGGCTCTCATTTTCTAAAATCTCTGACAAAAATTCTGTACAATTGGGCAAATAATATAAGTCAACATTCAGGCTCCTCTTTGGAGACGTAAGTACCTTATCACTATTCAACTTATTCGTCATTATAAAATCTGGCTACATTGCAGTGGTAGGCTCCTTCTGCAATGTAATCGTATGCAGATTTTATAATGACGAATAAGCTGAATACCACTTAATGCTGTTAGCTACGATTATTTTTTTTTTCTTCAGAAAATAACAACCTAAATAGTCCGAATTTGTGCTAATTACCACTTATGTAAGAACCTGTTAATAAGTTTTGGCTAACTTGGGAAAATGCAGGTTAGTCGCGGGTCTTTACTGTTACGCCAAACGAGGTTTCGTTTGAATGATTTCATCCACAGACACAAAAATTCAGTTACCAAGGGAATGAAAGTGCTGAAAATCCTATCACACAGACATTCTGCGACGGGACATCATGGTATCCACGCGCTTTGCTAGTTAGAACTAATGGGTGTTATCTGAACGGTTTTTAAACTGCCAAAAGTAATGAAACGTAGGACAGTCTGATTGGTTTCCCTAAATCGCTTGTAAATAATAATGAAAAGGCTGCAAACGGTGGCAAATGGCTTTAAAAGCCATTTACCAAAAAGTTCAATGAACAAGAAAGTACATATAGAAACACCTGTATTAGCAAAAATGTGGATGGCGTTCAATTTAGTTCGAAATTCCGCATTATTACCCCTAACTCGGAGAACTTTTCGATCAAAGATTTGACATGTTACTGCAGTCAGAGAGTTTGAGAAATCTTAGTTCTATAAATCCGGCCTTAGTTATGGCTAGCTCTGGAATGAAATAGCGATTCTAGGAAATTTAAAGTTACCATATAACACTAAGTGCAATTTAACAAATAGCCTACACACTCGGCTGCTTTTCTTAAATTATTTGGCAATTAAAATTGGTCATCAACCATTGAAAAATATTTTTTGCGTATTATGCCAAAGTGAAATCTATTTTCCCCGCGAATGGCAACATTTTTTGACCGAGAAATATTCGCGTTGCAACGTTCGAAGAACAATTAATGTTAATTTTCTTTGACTTGTTTGAGACAACAAGTTGTGGACGGCCACTCGATCAAAATAAGACTCCAGCAATCCGACTTCCTTTGATGGTTAAATTTGGACAGAAATCAAACATGCAAAATCGACCTTGTCCACACTTGTTGTTCACTCCCATGGAAATATATCCAAGATTCCAAAATAGCGACGCGTTGACACGAAGCGACCATTTTAATAATCGCTTCGTTTGATGATGTAGTGACATAAACTTCGCTTTCCTCGAGCTTAATTTAGTTTTCGAAAAGGCTGTGGGTGAGTTTGAAACTTGTACGCTTTCATCTACTATCGTGTAAACACAGTAATCTCTTGGATAATTCCAAAAGAATTTCAGTTAATGCGTAAAGGGCCTTTCCATTTCTTTAACTTACTCCAAAGAAAACAATCTAAAATCAGTTCTTTTAGCGATCCTGTCTCTCCTGCCTAATCAACGCACACAAAAAACTGATCTCTTTGTTCATCATACGTTCTAACCAACGTTCCACTCTTTGGGGTAAATTGTTTTTCTACCACTCGACATACTCTGGTAACAAACTTTGCTTCAACTCCCTTCTACAGTCTGTTCATTCACGGATTCTTCCGTCGTTGTTGTTGTCTTTTCTTCCCCATCCTCGTTCACTGTTGTTGTTATTTCAGTGGTGACAACATGTGTAACAACGTTTGATTGATCAACGAATTCTTTCGAAGAGACTTCTGTCGACTCTGGAGTTTGTTCAGCTGCAGACGAATCAGGTGTTGGTTCGATCCATTTCTCTTCGGAGATCGCTTCACTAACTGGCCGCTCCTCTGAAACTGTTTCCACAGTTTCTGTCGGCTTGTCTTCAGTTTTAGTTTCCACTTCTTCAGTCGGTTTCTCTTCAGTTGCAGCTTCGGGTGCCGGCTGTGATATCGGTTGTTTATCTTCTTGTTTTAATTCTTTTTCTTTCGCCGGTTCTTCCGTCTTTTTCTTTGAGGCAGATTTCGGTGTAGGTTTACCACCGACGCTTCCCGCGCTCGGTTTCCCACCGATTTTCGATTTCGCGCCTGTGGATGCAGGCTTAATGTCCGTGGGCTTTTTAGCAGCCGAGGTAGGTCTTGTTGGTGCTTTCGCAGACGTCTTTGTAGTGGTTGCGGTACTTGCGGTAGTTTTCGGCTGACCCGTCTTCGCCTGCGTAACTGTTTTCGTGGTGGTTGTCTGAGTTTTTCCCGGGGCAGCTGTACCACTCTTGGTCACAGTGGTTGTTATCGTTGTTGTCTTTTTCACGGTTGTGGTTGTGGTCGTGGAACTGGTCGTGGGCTTGGGTTTGGCACTTGTAGGTCGAGCGGCTGGTTTCTTGGGGGGTGCAGTCCCATCTTTACTGTCAGCAGGCTTTGTGCTTGGTGTGGGCGTCGGTTTAGCAGAAAGTGGTTTCTTTCCAGTGGTGGTAGTCTTCGGAGTTGGTTTCGCAGATGAAGGTCTAGCCGTTGTTGTCTTCGGCGCACTTTTCGGTGGACCACCATCTTTTACGTCCTGACCAGGAGGCTTAGTCGCGGCCGTTTTCGTGGCCGACGCCGGAACTTTCTTATCTTGCGCCTGACTAGTCGCACGTCCAGCGGTTTGTGTAGAAGGACGAGCTGATACTGCACTCTTGGGTCTTTGCGGTTTTTTCGCCTCGTCAACTTTGGTTTCATTAGACTTCGCTGCAAGCTTCTTGACACCCGCAGCCGCTGAGGTTGGAGTTTTTGTGGCTGGCGTCTTGGCAGTAGGTGCCTTTGCTGCTGTTGCCTTCACAGCAGACGCATTAGCCGAAGCAGGCTTGGAAGGCGGCACTTTCTTAGTAGGCGGTTTAACGTCTTTTTTCGCCGCCGCCGAAGTCGATATCTTTGTAGGTGAAGTGGGTCTTGCAGCTCCAGTTGGCTTTTTAACCGCTGAGCTAGGTTTAGATGCAGACTTTTCTTTTGCGCCAGCCGCTGCAGGCTTTGCCTTTGTAGTCTTTTCCTTTGGCTTCTCTGCCTTCAGAGGCTGATCTTCCGCGGGCTTCTGCTCTTCCTTCCCTTCAGCCGCTATAACTAGCGCACCCTCAGCAACTTCAACAACAGCAGCTTCTTGAGCCTGGCTTTCTTCCTGCGTGCTCGTCTCTTCCACAGTAGGAGCCACTTCCGTGCTTTCGCCTTCAGATTTGACGTCCGCTACATGGCTAACAGGCTCATCGATTTTAACAGTCCCTTCCTCCGGCTTGGGTGGTTCAGGCTCTCCAGCAGCCGTTTCTTCAATAGGAACTGCTTCGTCGGGTTTTGCAGGTTCTTCTTCTAATTTAGAAGGTTCCAGTGACTCAGAGATACCTACAGTTTCTTCACCCGTAGAGGGTTCTTCAATCTTTGCAGGTGCCACTTCCGGAGGTTGCGACTCGGCTTCCGGACTTGGATCCACTTCACTGGGGGGAACGTCTTCAACACTTGGTGTCGTGTCCTCGTTGACAACAGGATTGTCCGAATTGACAGGCTCAGCATCGGCACCTTCTGTTTCCGGAGCCGATTCCTTAGGAGCAGCAGTTTCCTCCACACTAATCAACGGCGAGGACTCCACAGTTCCTTCCACCGCTGCACTGACTTGCGAATCCTGTAATAAATCTCCAATATCAATCGGCCGCGGTGAAGCCTCTGGAGTATTGTCCAAAACTGGTTTAGTGTCTGCAATTTCTATTAAATTGTCAAGATCCTGAGGCGGTGAAGGCTCTACGGTTGTTTCAGGCTCAGAGGGCCGTTCATCGTGAGCCAATTCACCATTACCAATAAGTTCGCTGTTACTAGGTTGCTCCTCGGGTTTTTCCGAAGACGTGGTATCGGTCAGGACCAGCCTGTCTTGCTCGGCGGCTGCTGCCAAGGGATCAAACGACGAAACATCGGGCATATTATCATTTCCGTTCGCCTGAGAACCTGACAAGTCTTCAAGTCTTGATTGTTCAGAAGAAAGTGAATCTTCGGCTGGGACGGAACCATCGATCTGGTCTGGAGCAGTGTTATCTGGTGGTTCCTCCCCTGATGCGATTGCATTCGGTACCACGATCTTTCCTACGCCAATCTCCTCAGTGGATTCAGAATCGGGTTGTTTTTCTTCCGAAACGTTGTTATTTACGACAGGGACTTGCTCTCCATCAAATGCGAGAGTTGTAGCTAAATCCGCCATTGCAGTCGTATCACTTAAACGCCTTCGAATTTTACTTCCTTTTACTGAAATATCAGGTGACGACGTTCGTCTGCTTGCACCAAATATTCCCTTGTCAAAACGACTCTTAAGTATGTTAAATGTCCTGCTCGTAAAACTAGCAGGTCGGTCGGCTAGAGTCTGCGACACAGATGAGGAGATTTTCCGTATAGCCTCTGTTATGTCCTTTTCGTCCTTGTGTGTCAGAGAACTCCGCTTTCCTCGATCCTTGATCTTTGGCGAGGTTTGATTCCCTAATTGCTGGTGCAAGCTTCCTTGGGAAGAATAAACTGGCGAGTCTAGAGACAGAAGAAATTAAAAATTAATAAACAGACATAAAGGATTTGCCACATCAAATATGTACACTTTTTATAATGCTGCATCACGAAATAGACTAAGACGGATAATGAGAATCGCCCAATATACGTCAACGGCCGCTAAAAGTGTCTTTAAACGATGAATTGTATGATCAAAGTTTTTAAACACAAACTTTAAAAAAATGCCTTGCTAATCCCCTTTCCTGGTAAAGATAATATGCAACAAAAATGAACAAACGGGTTTCTTGTCAACAGAGAAGTGTACTCTACCGATTCTAGAGTTTAAACTACGAATAGAAGAACAACAGGTGCATAAAACTACGAATGAAAACTCATCTCCTAGTGAACTCAATAACCAAACAAGAATCCTGGGATAAGCTAATGACTAAACGTCAAACATATGGAAATGAAGGAAACTGCACTTCTTCCGCGTGAGAATAAATTAGAAGTTACTTACCTCTATTGACAACTCCTATTTGTTCTTTCTTTTTATACTTTTCGATCAGGCTTGTCCTGACACCACTGTTGGCCGATATAGAATTCCGCGGGCTGGTGAAAGCTTGAGAACTTGGCGTACTTGGGGTTTCAAGGGCTGCAAAAATAAACGGAATCGTTACAAAAGAGTTAAGGAGGGGAAACATTTTACAGCTGTCTTCGTTTTATGAATGATGAAATTGCCTCGAAATTACACGACCTCTGGGAATAGACTAAACTTAACCTGTATGCTATCAGTCCGGCAAAATAACCGTAATTTATAAACACAGTGTAACTCATTGTTAATAATAATATATGTTCACAGTAATATGCCCAAGCCTGAAACACGCAGTGTTGTTCGAAATAAAAAGGCGTTTCGTCATCTGTTTTTAACTTATCACTTAAAAGTTGTTTTGCTTACAAATCCTCGAATGTTTGAAGGCAAATAACGCCAACATATCGTTCAACCAACCACGATACGAGAAACAGGATTCTTTCCAGACAAAACAAGCTGACAAACGTGAAATTAAAAAGGTTGTTTTAGCAAAACAACACAACGAATAAGAGCCTTAAATTCATGATGTTAAACGGTTTTCAGTTCATTTACCAACCTTCGGATGTAATGAATCGTTACTCTTTTCGGTAAATCAACTGTTCGGTATTTTTCTTTCGCCCTGATATCTGGAACTAAATTCCATGTGAACTCCTAAGCAACAATTTCTCTTAAAAGAAAATTGAGAAACGGCACTAGAAACGTATCTTTTTAAATAGAAACTTAATCAATATCACCGTGCATTTCGTCTATTTCAAAAAAAAAAAAACATCTTAGGGCCTGTTTACATGGAGTGGGGGATCCCGGTCGAGTGGGGTTGGTTTCTTTTGTTTTCACGCTCTAGGGGACACAAAACAAAAGAAACCTACCCCACTAAACCGGGGTCCTCCACTCCATGTAAACAGGGTCTTGGAAAGAAAAATAACTTGGAACTAAAATCAAGATTGAGAGTACATACATACATACATGCATAGCCCTTTATTATTGTGTCTGGTCGTTCTAGCGCCATCGGCACTAATTAGGGACACGAATTAAAATAAATTAAAATACAAAGATAAACTAAAAATAATTTTACAAGAGAATTTCTCAAAATATGTAACTTCGAGATTCGAGTCTCGTTTTATCAAAAAAGTTTATCCCTAATTTCCCACTTCTCGTTTTGTCAAACAGACAAAGAGGAAGAGATAAAATTCTCCCACAGATTGGGACGAAATATTCGAAATCATGAGCAACTTCAAATCACTCTGAGTCAGAGAACATTGTTCGACATGTTTTTGCCAGACCAGATAACCAACTTAGTTGTAAAGAATTTCAAGTTTTTAGAGTTAATATTTGTTATATCGCGTATAATAAATATGGTTTGTCTGAGGGATATGCTAAAATAATGATAGTGGATCTAAGTAGCAGGTTTGGTTACAAAAGCGTTATCTAAGAATCGCTTCAAACGTCGCATTTCACAAAAATTTAATGCAAATCTAATGCAAATGAGTGAAAACAATAGTTTTTCTTCTAAAGTTTCAAGAAATGCAACGTTTGTACCAGTCAACGACCAAAGGTGTTCTCCAAAGCCACCTCTCCCATTACCTCGCGCGCCCGTCGCGTCCGCGCGCGTTCGGCATTCTAGAACCTACCACGCGTAACGCAGGATGCATTTCAAAATGAGCAAACCAGTCATCTTTCAAATGTAATCAGTTATTGATGCTTGTTACTAATTAGACTTGTGGTAATAACAGACTATGGACGCTCGTTCGACCGAGACACCACATGAATTAACCCGTTTTGACAAGCAAGAAGGGAGAAGTCAGTCCCTAGCAAATTTTAATTTTTTTTCTGCTTGTAAAAGCAACAGGAAAGCCAATGCATTTCCTTTCTTCAAACGCGATAATGTGTCAATTTCTAAACCAAATTCCAGCGCTGTTTACAACCTTATTAAGGGAGTTGTTTATCAATGATAAATCGTAAACAAATAATCATTAACCAATTAGTTCTGAAGGTTGCAAAAGTGTTTTACTTTGGGTTGATTATTTTTAGAAGCAAATGTGGGAAACCTTGGGAAGTGAAAGCGCTCATCTGCGATGCTGCAGAACTCAAGGTCATGGCACCATTCTAGCACTAAATACATTTCAGACGCAGAGATTTAAACACTTCAAGGTGTTTGTCCGTTTCAAGTTAACGATTTTAATCACAATGTAATAACCATCACAACCTTAATTATTTAAAAACTTTGTAAAATGAGTGCATCATAAATCTTGGAAGTTTTTAAGACTAAAAATTGTGTGAGCAATATCATGAATTAGCAATCATAGGGAGGATTTCGATGGCCTTTATATTGCCAACTAAGCCGTACCAACAATGTCAAGTAGCATTAGTCCTTTTTCAAGAAATTATAAGGGTAATGGGTACAAGCTTTCAGCCCAAAGACTTCTGGGATTGTTTGGGTGGACAAGTGTTACCACCTTGTGATTGGTTAATGGTTGCCATGAATACCATGGACCAATCACAACTAATGCTTGTCCACCCAAACTATCCCAGAACTCACTGCTCTCAAAGCTTTTACTAATTCTCCAGTTTCTGGAGTAGGAAATTCACACCGAAACTGCTTCACAACTGCACGTCCTTAAATAGACTGAAAATAAGTGACAGAAACATTTTGACTGACACAAGTGCAAAAAGAATTTTTGAATGTAGAATCTCTCACACATTGTTTTATGGACCCCGGCCACGTAGAAAGCTACTTCAAGTGGTCATATAGTGAGAAAAATATATTATTATTAAAATATTGCACAGAGGAGAAAGTGAGAACTTAAAAGCACACAGAGACAAATGGCAGTAACAACCATTGCTGCAGGGTCAAGTACTGGATGAAGACTTTAACTGCCATTAAATTTACTATTAGAACCAGGAGCCAGAAGATTACTGAAATCTATAGCAAGTGCTTCTGAGGTAACAGCGAATTTGTATGGTTAAAAAACTGCAACAACTGCAGGGAACCAATAAAAGAGATTATAACACTGAAGACCAAAATGAAAATGTTCCAAGTTACAATTTGTGACAATTTTGGGCACCTGATAACATAGTGAGCAGATTTGACAATGTAAGCACATATAACATGTTAAAAAAACAAACTGGGACTGTGTTAAAGTGTTCATGTCATCATGACACAGAAAATTTATAGGACTGGTGGTAAAAATGACTTTTGATTTATACTATTCCTTTTTTTGATAAAAAATTACTAAAATGAGTCTAATCGGGATCAACAGCAAATTCAAACAGAGGCAAGTTTTGCCCTGGTACAATGAGAGAAATTTGCAACTACTAAGCAAAGTACTTCAGAGATAAGGTTGTTACTTTCCGTGTTTACATGAATGTAAAAGATATTACCAACACGATGTTTAATTTACTAAAAGTTTTGAAAGATTACTAAAAAACGTTGTATTAATGTTTTAACACAGAAACTGGTATTACTGGTGGGTCAGCCATGGTTACTCAAGTGTAAATTAACACATTTTCAACTTGACAAGAAAATGACAAGACGAAGTTACAGTCGATTACCAGCTATTTCATCCATCCTTGCCCATGTTTCCACTAACTAGTAAATGAAATCCCAACAAATAAAACAAGAAAACACCAGTAGCGAGATGTTTGACTGCAGTGGAGTGGCAGGCTAACAGTGTACACTTCCCTAGTACTTCTACTTACAGCTGTAATTCCCATGGCAGCTAATAGTACTACTGACCTGAGGCCCTTAAATCAGCTAAGATAATATTTTCAAAAACAATAAACTAGTGTCATATCTAACATTGACAACATCTGCAGTACAATTTAGTTACATCTGATTTAATTTGCTGTGATCGATGTAAATAGAAGAGAATGTAACTTTAGATACAAGTAAACAAGTGTTGAGCTCTACCAATGTTTTTTCCAAATTTTCTTGAACTAAAACAGCTGTTAAATAGTAAAACATGCCAGTAAGATGGCTAACAGTTTGATGCAACTACACTGACAACCCTTAAAAAAGGGATATTTAAGTATGCATAGAATCCTGATTTTAAGTTTCTGAATTTGTCTCATGATGTTACATTATGCGCCTGTCAATTTTGTAATCAGAAGATAGAATGGGTCAAGTGACAAAGAAAATTCGACTTAAAAACTTTCCAAACAAATTTTGTTTACTCAAAATGCAAATTTTTGGAAGACATACTTGAGGCAATGCGTTCTTTCGGTTAAAGTTACAAACACTTTAACATTGATTTGTGTTGATCCTTGATATTAAATGAAAATTTGATCTCTTCGTGTGTTGACAGCTGACCTACTAGTATTTTAATTTCAGTAAACTGTAATAAAGAGTTTTGGCATCTGTCTCCAGATTAACTGTCTTGTTACATACACTGTAAGGGTGCAAGTATTTTCAATTTAGGACTTCCTGTTTTTTGAACTGGAACTCATTGGTTATGGCCAGGGATGCATGATTTTTCACAAGATGAGTCCCAGGATTCACCAAAACTATTTGTAACAAAATTACTGGTTCATCGCCATTTCTTGCTGGGTGGGTCCTTAAGCTGGGGACTCAGAATTTGCTTCTCTTCAGAAGAGTACAATCTAAATATTGGCATTTCCTGTTCCACACAATTCCATGTTGATACAGAAATAAAGTGGGTCAAAAGACAATAGAACTAATTTGCAGTTAAATAATTAGTTTCTGTTTATAATATTTGTAATTTTTACACGTTTGTCCACATTCATTTTGCTCAAACTGTTTTTCCCTCTGATTCTTTTTTAAAGGATAATGCAGCCCTAATCTACATCAGCATCAGCTAAATTTAGTCAGGGTGTGGCAAGTTGTCAAGTGCCAACAAACGTAAGGTTAGACTAATCACCAGCAGAATATAATAAATGTACAGTACAGTTATCGGACGTAAGATCTGATATCTGAAGTACAACTTATAAGTATTTGCTTAGAAAAGTCTCGCAACTTAAAAAAAAAGTAAAATGGTTATTCTCATAATTACACTTTTATTCATAATATTTAAAACTAAAATAATACAGAAATGTTGTTGGCAAGAAGAATCACAAAATAACACCGTGTAACTTTAAGATTAGCTGACCATTTCCAGAGACGTTAATTACGTGAGTTCAATTGTCATTCTGTTTTCCATCAATTAGAGCATAACAATTTTATTGTACGTTTCTAATTAAGCAATAGTAGATTTGTAACTAGCTAGCGACTGCATGTGAATCGTCAAAAACTGAAAAGATTTTTATTTCAAGAAAATTCACACGATTTTCCGTTGCGTGCACAATCGAGGCATCATTATGTATGTTGTTGTAGCAAATGGACTAGGATTTTAGTAACTAATACAACTGTCTGAACTAATAAGTTCAAGATCTTTCAAAAGAAAGAATGGGCCAATTTACGATTCAGAATTCTACGCGGTAAAGTAAAAATTACTTTGAAAGTGTACAAGGGGTCAGTGTGAAAATTAACACGAATAGATAACGTGACATTTTCGGCATTCAAGAATTGATTCACGCTTTCCACATTTTCAGTTTCGACTCTAATCAGCACGCGTACGATTGACTAGCGAATCTGTTTCTTCGATTTGGTAGGAATGTAGGTGTGGGAATGTTTACACATTACTTGCTAGAAATAACAAACTCAATTCAAGCGAGATTTCAAGAGACAGAAATTTGAATCTGGCAATTTAAAAGAGCGTTACTTTGCATGATTCGAGCGTTGATCACTGTTGGAGTCCACAAGCGACTCGAAAAATATTACTAATGGCGACTCCATCGATGACTGACTTTTGTAAACCCGTTCTCGAACGATTGCTAGAAAGACATTACCGTAGATGTGAGGCAGACTGTTTTTTAATTTATTTATAGTTCGGTACCCGAAGGACAAGCCAGCAGACATCTGTCTTGATCCTTCCTCCAAAAACACGATATCTCACAAAACACAACTCTTCTCCTCAAATACACACACATATATCAAAAACACAAAACGCGACAAAACTCGTGGAAAAGTAACAAAACTTTACCTTCGAAATCGAAGTTCCTGGGAGTAGTGCTTTGGAATAAAACAGCACAGCAGATGGAAACGCCAAGAGCCGCTGAAATCTAAGCCAATACAAGATGTGTCGCACGTAGAAAAAGAGCTTTATAATATCGGTCCAATCGAACCATTTTACGCGAAGGCGCAGTCAAACCACGGGAAACAATCGTAAGGGCGTGTTACCAGACGTCAGCCAATCAAAACGCAAGAAATAACAAAAGCCGTCAAATTTCTGTTTACCGCTTTCAAAGTCAGCTGTATGCAAATCACTAACTCGCCTAGCCAGTTTTTCTCTTTCCTACAATATTTAAATCCAACCGAGCCAAAGGTGAGTAACATCAAAATAATCTTGCGAAATTGTTTGAAATATATCCATTTCTCTGCCCCCTAACTGTTATAAAAAATCGGCATTAAAGATCTTCGCTTCTGACAGATGCCTTCGCGAGGTGCGTACGTAAGATTGAGCTAATCTCATTTTACTACATTTTTCACCTGTCACACAGTTTATGCCTTCTTGTTATGAAACAGGATCCCTATGTTTTTTTCTTTCTGCGGCGAAAATGAAGTAACTGAAATGATTTTTCCTGCTCAGGTAACAATTATAACACAACACTTTTCACACATTGAAAAATATCGTTTATGAGAGCAAGTAGACATATCTATAGCTAAATAGGCGAACTGTTGAAATTTTATGTTAATGTACTTCAGTGTTTATGGTGTCTGCAAAGTCAGTTCAAGGGATGTCAAGATTACAGACCCAGAGAAAATACGAACTTTGCCCGAAAAGTGCCTCACTAGCGCCGTTAAGAACCGTTTGCCCTCTTGGGATAAAGCACAAACTTAAGCTGATTTTTGAGACATGATCGTTTAATACAACTCCTGAAGTTCATTTTCTTGGCACAACAACATGTTCCACTGATCAGACTCGGGTCAGATTACTTCTGTCCACGCTTTCAAGGCTGGTGTTTTATGCGTTTTTTATCTCCATTTATTAAACCAGCTGCCGAGCCTATCTGAAAATGTTCATACGACTACCGAAGATGTTCCGACTACTAATTTCGAAGGTTATAATATTCGAAAGATGTAAAAAACTAAAAATTGTTAATCATTACTAAACATCAAAACATGGAAACTAACACTGATTATTTATCTCAATCTTTATTGTTTAAAATGATCTTCCTTTATTAGTCCAGATTTATTTGTTGGAAAGTGAGAAATTGTCGTGGGTGCATAAGATGGGCAAGAATAAGACTTGCAAATGATAGCATTAGAGCTCAGGTCAGTGGTGAATTCAGATCTTCAATTTTAAGTGAAACTTAATTTTATTTCTTAGTTTTAAGCTAATCCGGCATTTCACAACCTTCCTCTAGCTTGACCCATCCTAGTTGTATTCTTATTGTAATAATTTGTAGATGTTCATTGTAAGGATATTTTATAAAAATATTGTAATATAGTTTTTACACTTTTTAGTCTTATATATATATATACTTATAGTTCTTTTTTCTTTTATGATATGTATTTTTAGTTGCTTAATTTATCTTTTACAGTTTTAGTTTGAGGGCCACTAGTTATTCAGTTGAATTACTCTCCTGTATTACCCTCATTAAATAAATTTGATGAAGATGATGATTATTATTATTGCTCATTTAGTGAGGGACCCCGGCATCAAAGACAATTCTTCTCAGCCCTGAATGCAAATGTATTTCTGGCTGTTGCCTCTCTCCACCCAAAAAGTTACTTTTCAGGAAAAGAGAATAGCCGCAAACAGAAATACATCTGCATTAGCAAGCTATGCAGGTTTCAGTTTGACCTTAAAGTAAGGAGGGGACCAGGGCCCCCTGGGCTCCTCCGCTAGATTCGCCAATATTGGCTGGTAGTGTTTTTTGTAGATAGTTTGACACCTCGACCACCCCGTCATATCAGGAGTCCATGGGCTCCTGGTCATGACTATCAAGACATGAGACTATCCTTAGCAATCAAATAAATCCTATTACCGGTCAGACACCCTTAAGCCTCTTGAAGACTCCATGACCTCCAAATACAGGCCAAAATAACACAGCAGTGTACAGCCCAGCCTACATACCTTCTTTAGATGGTGCATGGGTCATGAGATAGTGTTCCAGTGTATCCCAACCACCACCAATTCTGACCAACATATGATCATTTAACATCTACAAAGAAAATGCACACAAGATACATTAATTTAATAATGTTAGAATTGAATTGGGGCTAATATTACACAAAAATTTTAATGTTACAGGATTATTTTTAGTAAACTGTTTAACTTCACAAAAAAAAATGAGAAAAAAGATTTCACCCATTTTCCGATGGACAAAGTTGTCCAAAGAGGTAAAATAGAACTTGTGGTGTCAGAAATATCCATACCTACCATAGACAGTCATAGGAAATTCAGTTGAGGGGGGGGGGGGGGGGGTCATAAAAATACCAAACTTTTTAAGTATAACTGGAATTCTTCAAAGGAGTAGGGGGTTCTTGGAGAGAAGTGCACTCCCTTATTTGGCCTTAACTGCATAGGAGAATTGAACAGGGGTGGTTTTTAGGGTCTTGAGTCTTAAAACAGGGTATATGATCTCACTTATTAGCATCTTTTGGACCGTCAAAGCCTTCTAATTGTCTTTAAAATGTGTGGGGATTGATGATGAGAGTTCTTCATTTGTGGTACCAACATTTTTTTTCAATTTATCTAATTCCATGTTTTTAGTTTGAAAAACTACATATTAGACCAGTTCCAATATATTAAAATTCATACTTGGCTGCAAGGCTTGGGGGAATAAACCCAAAAAAATCTTTTCTGTTATTCCCCCAAGCCTTGGAACCAAGATGCTGTATGAATTTTAATATATCGAAAATGGTCTATTCTACAGTCATAAGGATAGCAAAATGAATGACTTTGTTTTAAACAGGGTCAGGATTTGAAGTACCTCTCGGGGGTAGGGGGGGTGGGGCAAGCCAAACTTATCATGGAGGAGTGATATTTTCTGCAGCAACAAAATCTTAAAATGCACAAAACTGGCCTTTCAGGTTATACTTACCCGCACAAACATGATTCGCCCAAGTATAATGTACTTCCCTTCTTTGAGACGATGAACAATTTTAATGTTGTAGTCTTGGGCAATCTTGCACACCTGTTTGAATGATGAATGAGGCAAATAGAACTTGGAGTATTTATCATTATTATTATTATTGTTATTACTATTAATTTTGATTATTATTTTGTTTATGGGTAAAAAAATTCATTAACGACTGCACAATAGATTCACTGCTTATTATGGTGGCCCACAACTGTCACGGCAAAACCAAAAACCTCACGGCAAAAACAAAATACCTCACGGCAAAACCAAAAACCTCACGGCAAAACCAAATACTTCACAGCAAAAACAAAATAGCTTTGGTTTTGCTGAGGGGTATTTGCTTTTATCGTGAGGTATTTGGCTGTTGCTGTGCAGTATTTGGTTTTGCTGTGAGGTCTTTGGTTTTGCCGTAAGGGTTTGGTTTTGTCGTGAGGTATTTTGTTTTTGCCGTGAGGTTTTTGGTTTTGCCGTGACAGTTGTGGGCCACCATAATAAGCAGTGAATCTATTGTGCAGTCGTTAAGACACTTCTCTCAATTTAAAAATTGAACAGAAAATTTGGAAGTAAAAGGGATTTTATTTTTAAAAAAAACCACTATGAATAGACCACTTGCAAAGTGTCAAAACTCATACTTGGCTGCAAGGCTAATGGGTAAATAATATAAAAATTCCTTGATCAATTTTTGGGTAATCTCCTTCATGGCCACTCAGGCTAGAGTCAGGGTCTGAGCAGCTGCGAAGAAGACTAGGTTTTGGGATGAATAATTTATACACTTCTTTTGTTTCATTCCCCCAAGCCCTAGAGCCAAGTATGAATTTCAATACGTTGACATTTGACTACATTTATGAATGAATTGTGACACTTTTATTAAATATGACTGTGTTTGTATAACAATATCACTGCTTATGTGGCATGCTATGAACTATTCATGATTTTAACATGTTTAAGCCCTGGGTTGAACTTATTAAATTGCAAATTTCATTCTTTAATTAGCTGTGATGTACACACTTATTTTCATCCAAGATCTATATGTTTATACCAATATAGAAATTTCCAGTAGAGAATGTTCTTTTCTAAAAATACTTATATCTTGGCATGGGCTTCTGGCAGGGTGGTAGGAAAAATATTGACCTTTTGGAGCTGTATAATGCACCTAGCCATTATAACTATGCAAATAATATTTACTTTCGTAAAAAAAATCATCACTTTTTATAACTAAAGCTTTCAAGAACTGCAGTCACTTAGCTTGCGTGATTTTAAAGTGCATTTGACTGGCTTTCTAGCCAGGGAAAAGCTGGCGCCCGAACGTAAACTTGTTTCCATGGATTTAAGCTGAAGACGTGTCTCAAAAAACCATTCAAACTTAATACGACGTTATTATTTTCGCTAAGTAAAAAAGCTTTCCGGCTGTTGACATGGGACAGGTGGTTTTAATTGTCCAAAAATGCGACTTTTATATCAGGTTACATTGTAAATGTATTATAATTATTAATGATTTCGAGCCATTTTAGTATCGACATATAAATAAAATTACAATTCACAATAGCTTTCATAAGGTGTTCAATTTTCCGTTCTTAGATGAAAGATGAGTTTCAGACGAAACGTGAGTCGACCAGAATGTCGTTGTTATCAACTTTGATCAGCAATTAATGAAGTGGAATTATATTTGCATAATATGAGCGCCATCAGTGGCAGTGCAACGGATATTGCTTAACTGTACACACTAAAAATTTTTATTTTGTACTCATATTATGTGAATTCATTTTTCGGGGAAGTTATAATTAAGCATTTTAGTTCGGACACATGAAATTCCACCTCCTACTTATCGAACTCAGATCGAAACAGGTCAGTTTGCAAACATTCTCACCAGTGTAATATGTTATTTTTAAACTGCGTTCATCCATGGAATCGTTAATTAGCAGTACTTAAAACTTTTCATTTAGTTAACATAAAATTTACTGCAAAATGCATATAAACTACTAACCTGTTTATCTAATTCGGATTTCGGCCCGGTGCTTTCTAACAGAGACGGAAGTTCTTTGGACGTCTTCTTTAGGGAACTTTTTTGATCTTTTGGTTTCAACAAGTTTTGTTTTCGTGTCACAGTGGTTGTAGTAATCTCCGTTTTCTCTATAATTTCTCTCTCTTCATGCCAAAACTCTTTAAGGCGAGAAGCTGCATTATCTCCTTCTTCTAGGTCAAAAACTGAGTCCACTCCGGAATCAGAGTCCATAGAACTGGGGCTTTGAATTTCTGGTGGATCTGTCCCTTGTACCTCATGGTTGTTTATTTCCACCACGTCCAAAACCTGCCCTTGCCCATTTGAAATGTCCGTGTGAGATTGTGCCTCGTCCTCTTCGATTTCTTTCTCCATCTGAATTAACTTTGGTAGTTCATCAAGTTCAAACTTTGCTGTCCTTCTTACAATTTCCATGAGGCAAATAATAATCCCCCTGCAACCCTCTCGATAATCGTCAACTTGCACAACATCGTTCGATTCGAATAAGATTGCTTCGGGAATGCCGTGACTTCGACACCAGGTGAGAAACTGTTGCACATTTTCCCTGGATTTAAAAAGTTTGATTTCTTTACTACATTTGCCCATAGTATGATAACGAAATTTCTTTCCAGGCACCGGAATGTGGTGCCTCTTGGAATATAATTCCGCTTTCTCTTGGATGTAATTCGCAAGTCGGCAAAGTAGCGAACCGTCTTCCAAAGCGTAGAAGAAAAAATCCGGAGTGATCACCACATCGGGAAATAACTTGGCTAACCACTCGCTTTCGTCTTCCATCATGGCGTACAGAAGTTCGTTCTCCTTTTCCCATCGTTTATAACTCTGTATGCTGTTAGTTTTGAGCCTTCGAAAATTCGCTCTATTACGCGGGGTAACGCTAACGACGATTTCTTCTGTCGCAGTAGTCATAGTTCGGGTTTCCGGTTTACCCTCTTCAATGTTTGTTCAAATCGCCATAATACTGTGCTTTTGGAGATTCTAATCCGTCTTCTCGTTACCAACACGTAATCGAGAGTGATCTCTGAGCACGCTCTCCGTGATGTTCATTTCGACGCGGCTATGTTTAAATGAATAAATAAGTTGCGTTCAATCCGGGAGAAGCAGATCGCCGCCAACCTGTTTAATAATTCCCACAGGCGGGAATATTAAATATTGTTTCTGTCAGCAAGGGTTGCACGATGTTTTCCTTTCTTCTCGAGCAAGTTTGTTCACGCACCATTTACCTTTCTTAGTTCTTGTGAATAGTGCCCCTGATCGCACGAGAAAGAACACAAGAAAAATTCACCTTATAAACACTCGACAACGATCTATTTACAGTCTTGTTATCGTTTCCCGAACAGTCGCATATATAAATGCGCATAACGATTTGTTCAGTTGTTTTTAGTGAAAACTGGTATGGAATAATATCCTAATTTGAATAGCATCAGAACTTTTCGTACCAAATAATTACACGACGATAAAAACGCCTATTGAATCTATTGTTTTGGACGAAAACAAAAGTGGAATTTCTAAACGAAATTACAACTCATGTTAAGATAAATCGCACCTCTAGACCGCTTTGTTGAATTTGTCCCACTTCACTAGGAGACCGTAGCCGTGTGAAAAAATCTGAAGGTTCATTGTAGATGCATAAATACAAGATGTCTTCGTTGTCCAAGTGATCGTTTTTTGACGACGTTTTACATGACATAAAGTTCATCGAACACTCTGAGTGATAGAAAATGTAGAGGTCACTCTGACCGGAAGTAGTGGGTAACCTGTTCTGAGAACCGGAAATGCTGCTACAGGAACTTACGATTTTTTGACTTGGGAAACATGGCAAAGGGGAACATGGCTGTTTTCTCTTTGGCTGTTTTCAGATCGGTGAAAAGCTAGTTTTAAGCATGAGTTTACAAATCAGTGTAAATTTTGCCATTAAAATGCTTTAATATGGTTAAGTTATACTGTTTTCAAAAAGATGATGAAATGTTTCCATGCCCCCAAGTTATATACTATCAGGAAAAAAGCGCTAACGAAAAACTGCACATACATTACGAAATTATAGGAATAGTTTATTTCAGTAACTTAGAATTGCGCTACAGTATAAATTTTAAAAACTTTTTTTTTCGTTTCATTGAGGGGAACGTTCTGGAACAAATCCTAAGCCATCTTATAGCAAAGCCTTTGTCTGAAGCATTATACACAATACGATGACATCATAAGCTTGTCATCGTGAAATGAAAGACGCATCGCGGATGATGTCATTCAAAGAAACTGGCCATGACTTCACTTTCGAAAAAAGAAGTGACAATGACTTCTGCTTGGTAGAGGTGGGTGGGGGTGGGGGGGGGGGGGGCTGAACGGGAGGGACGCTCAAGTTTTATTTTGTTAGCGATTGTTCAGTGACTGTTTGGCGGATCTTATATTTCTGCGGGAAAAAAATGAAAACTCTGTGATGACATTCTTGGGCTGCAGGCCTTTACCCGCCTTCACATTGTAAAAAATGGCCGTTCACTATTATACCCTAGCAGGAACCCATGACCTTAGTGCTCTGGGAGGCAATTTTAATAATGACTACCGAAACAAAACAAAACGCCGAAAAGGACGTTGTCGGCAAACCATTTAATGTGGTGATAACGGGTGCAATTATGTCAATCATCGAGCGAAGGAAATTTTAAAACAAGGAAGTATCGGAGATATCAATTGTGTTCAATAGGCACAAACGTCATTAGTTTTCGTGGGAAAACTGGAAGGGTGCGGTCAATATTGGCTTCTGAATTTTTCGAGGCCATATTTCCTTTAACGTCATTTTAAAACCTAAGAAGTGTAAATCGAGAGCGGTATTATTTCTCTGTTCAAATTAACCAACTGACGTGATTCTCTCGATATTGGAAGCGGAGTATGATTATGTAAAAGCACTATTAGAAATTAACTTAACGGTTAACTACTTTTCTCTTGCAAACAAATTATCCTTGTATTTTAAAATTTGAAAAACCAATTTAATTGATACCACCAGTTATATTAATTTTCCTTATGCGTTTATGATATTTTTGTATGGAATCAGAATAATATTTTTAACAGGGGACTTATTATTAAGTAGTGTACATTGGTTCTGCCCGATAGATTTGCCTTTCCTATGTTTAACTGTCTGTAAATTTACTGCTGATAATATGGCATTAAATCAATGGAAATTGTCGAATTATACAGATTTGTTTACAATAGTCTAGTGATGTAAAACGGCAGTGTGTGCGTGATGACATGTTTTCCGCACTGTATGTAAAAGCCAACCCCATATTGGTACATCTGTTTTTGCTGAGAAGTTAAAGTCAGTAGCTTCAAACTTCAATAAGGATAGGATAGCAGCAGAAACTTCAGATTTTGTTTAAGCAGGCCAATATTGTTTGGATGTTCTCTCAGACGTCAGTTGGTCTCGTTTCTCTTGAGCGGGTGAGAGCAACACATCCTCGGAGACCCGGGTGGGTGGTAGCCTGCGAACAATCGGGTGGCGGAAGAGCCGTGTCCAACCCCTGGGTCTACGAGAAGTGGAGTAATTTAAAGACCTAAGCCGGGTATTTGAAAGACCGATTAGGGTTAATCCAGGATAATTAATACGATTGTTTCAATCTTTCTGTAGATTTTTGGGTCATCCTTAGTAACTGGGTGTCGGTAAAGGTTCAATCCAATAAGCTTCAGTTACAGGTTACAAGATCCTATTTAAGAAACTTTAATTAAATGTGGGATAACCCTGGGTGAACTTTAAAGTCTAACAATCTTTTGAGGAACAAAAGTTGTTAGTCTCGTCCCCCGTCTCCCACACTCCCAATATTCAAGCATCCCACTGCGCGCACACCTATCAAACTCATGGTAGTCGCGATAAACGTAAGATAGCGATAGCCTGCGAGCAGTTTCTCAATTCATGGCGAGCGGAACGAGCACTTAAAACACCTCCCCTTGAATAGGAAATGCAATGTCTTCCGTATGCTACTGAGAACGGTTACCTGACTCTTAAATAAGCAATCCGTATAGCAGAGGAGAGGAAAGTCTTTGTTGCCTGTCAGTTCTTCGCTCCACTACGGTAGTAGCGCAGCCGGTCCTGATGAGGGGAGGGGGCTCTGATGTCGCATTCCCGCCAGGAGCCCATTAGGGCTCCTGTTCCCGCTCCTTTTAGCTTTTTGAGGACAAGCCGCATCTCAAACTTCTCTCATCTCTATCTCAAATATAGCCTGCAATTCAGTAGTATTTTTAGGCCGGCGAAAGCGTCTTGTTTATGCTCGTACTGTTGAAGCCGCCATCTTTCATTTTATGACAGAGGAAGATTGGGGAGAGTAGAATATATAACCTCAAATATCGTTTTCTTTCCCAGTACCGCGTCCCATGCCAAGATTTTGGCAAATCTCATTTCCTGAGTAGCGGTCAAATCCCGTATCCCGTCAAGAAATTTTGCTTTTTTCCCGAGTCCCGCACTATATTTTGCTCTAATGCCGGATCCCGAGAATGCCCTTCCAAACCATGTTAATAGAGGTGTAAGAGATCTTGGTACTTTCCTTGACAAACCCTCACGTATCACAGGTATCCCTGTATATGCAACCTAATGCATCCTTGTCACAGAACGACGTCAAGGAACCATAAAACCACTGATCACTTCATACGGAGACAAGTACTAAATTGTACAAAAATATGATTTATTCAGTCTTTCACGCGTGAACACAGTAAATGGAATCTACAAAGATCGGCAAAGAGCATGGAAAAGATTATCTATTCTGGCAACATCTTTCCACACAACATGTTATTAAACCGGTAATCAGGATTTTCTTTACATTAGAATAGTGAGAACAAACGCAACGAAAGGGCCTCTAAACAATGATAAGAAGAAGACAAGGACGTCTAGCACCCTTCACGAAAGTTATTTGAATCATATCGGTTGCGTAAGATTGTCTCACTTTGTGTTATTTCCTCCTTGATTTAGCCTGCGAACAGCAGACGCATTTCCGGTCGTCGCTTCTCTCCCTCCGAAAAATTTTTCGGAGGGAGAGAAGCGACGACCGGAAATGCGTCTGCTGTTCGCAGGCTATCCTTGATTCAGCCAAAGTAACATTTTGGAAGACTACAATTGTTCTAAGTCAGCTACCGATCAATAATGTATCTCTAATTTTTGTTGCAGCTGTTAAAATAGCCTATGTTATAGCAATAGTTGACATTCAAGTGACTTTACAATAGTTAATTAAGTACATTTTATATCATCCCCTATCGTATTTACACATTTCTACACTTGATTCGTGGAATGTCCCCGTAAAGAGCAAAACTGGTTTCTATTAAAGGCGTTTCTGCAAAGAGAAGAAAGAAAAAGATTTTTAAAAAATAGGATGGGCAGCTTTCCAACGACCGCCCACTCGAAATGGACATACCCTTTTAGAGAGCAGGACCAGAAAACAGAAGCGCCAACGCAGCTGTCCCTATCGTAAAAGGTCGCTGCCATTTTAAGACACTTAAAAAATTTTTGACCTGTTATTGAAAGCGTTTCTATCAAAAAGAAAGAAAATCGCAACCCAGGGTCGAACCTGGACCTGGAACCCGGACTTTTCGCATCCTAGTCTCTCAGTCAGGGCTGTCGCTAAAAATTGCAAGTTGCCGGGTATATGCAAATAGTAGAAGGGGAATTGTACAGCTAGGAAGTTTTTTGGGTTCTATTTTCCTTTTGTTTCCTATGAAAGTAGCCGGAGCTCACGCTCATAGTAACCGGGGAAAATCCCCGGCCCCCCGGCTCTTAGTGACAGCCCTGGACACTGTCTCCCTTTTTAATACCACTACACTACCACACCGACCCGCCAAAATGCCGAAAAAATTAAGTACATACACTAGCAAACTGTCTTTCTTAACTGTAACATGAATAACAGGTGACCCTAGCCCTTTCCATATTTTTTAACGTAAATTCCACTTGGGTTTCAACTTCGTTCCTTCTAAGACTATTCAAAAACGTATTATTTGCGTCTTATTTGTCTTATTGTAATGAGCAAAGAACTTTCTTTGGCCTTCTCTTCACAACCCCCAACCTAAGCTATTGTTCCCTGCTCCGGCACTTCTCTTTCAGCCTTCCCAGTGTTTGAGCCCGTGCTGGAACAGGCAAAGGTTCAGTTTGAACGTCGCATTTCACATGTGCCGAACCTATTGCAAATGAGCGAGAAAACTTAATGTTCTTCATTGGCAATAAATTCGGTACATTACATGTGAATTGCGACGGCGACGTTTGAACCGGGACCTAATCAGGTGAAAACGAAGCGGCGAAGAGGTGACAAACAGGAGCAACGCGTTTTTAAAACCACGGACGCAGTTTAATTAATCTTGGATATAAATTTAAGAACAGACCTCTGGAGCCGGCCTACGAGATCGAACATAGCTGGTTACCCTTTCCCGACTCACCTACAAACAGGCCCTTTGCAGCTAGTCATTCACGTGGTAAACCGGAGAGCAAGAGACGGACTAGGACAGGACAAACAAGAGATGTAGGGTCAATTTATGTTTCTGGGAAACTGCCCACCTACCCCTCCCCTAAGCCAACATTAACACTTACTTCTCACTTAGGGCAAAATGTTGGCTTAGGGGAGGGGAAGGTAGATAGTTTCTCCGAAACCTACATTGACCCGAGATGTACAAGATTTAAACTAGTAATTTCCTGTTTGTCTCCTCACAGTGTATCTCCCGCTTACAAGCCAGCATTGCGGTTTTGTACCACGTGAATAACTAGCTACAAAGGGCCTATTGGAAGAACAATTTTAGGCAACATTGACACGCAGATTTTACTTACATAATCAAAAATAAATAACTTCTGGTGCAGTGCTTGGTGACTTTTGATCTCGGTCTTTATCTCCCTCGCTCTTAAGAAGTTCGCGAGCCTGGCGTTGGGTGCGTGGTGAGGAAATATGCGACAGGCCCTCTTTAGGAGTCGGCTTTACTCTGCTGTAAGGTGCTTCGACATTAGTCACTGCTGGAGGTGACATGTCTCCTCGATCTCTCACTGGTCTAAAACGAGCACTCTTGATTGCACTAAGAGATAAACATAGAGCCTAGTGTTGGAATAATAGGGATTTAAAGCAAATCGTTACGGCGACCTCTACTACGGCGACCGGAAGTATAAAAAGAAAACAAAAATGACGCAGTGCGCATGCTTGGAAATTAACTTCCGCCGTTGCGTCGTACCGTAACCCTTGCACTAAATCCTACAACGTGAAGGCCTGTCTTGTGGCGTAGTCGCTGCTACGCGAGTATAAAATTCAACTTTCCTCCTATTTTTTACAGTCACTGGTTTTAATCATAGATTGTAATGTATTTGACTCTTCTGGTTTCCAGTAATTACGTCTTCCCAGCGTTTTACTAACAGCGAAAGCAAATGAGCGAGAAACCCAGTAGTCACTGTTTGCTTAAAGGTAAAATTTGGCGGGCTACGATGACGTACTCTCTCCAGACTTCGCATCCACGAGCGCCGTAGTAGAAGTCGCCGTAGCTATTTGGACTGGGAGGGAAACAGTGAGCTTTGTTTCTTTGAGACCCTTGACTCAAAGATAAAACTATTAGTTTTTAGTTTTTGACGCGACTAGCACATATTTCCCGGGGTTTCAAGGCGCGCGACCTCATCGCGTGCGAGTCTGAAGAGTGAGTTTGTGAGTGAGTTTTGTTCGCCGCCAGGCTCCAGGAGTATGGTTGTTTTTAAACACGGCACATGAACGAGCACAGTTTAAGTTTCGATTTATTTTTTCGCCACATTTTGTACAAAACTGCTTTAAGTACATGTGAGATTTTAAAAATTACCAGTGAAATAGCACGACCAGTAAAAGAAAAGAAATGATTTAAATAAGATAAGCAGTAGGTTCACAAGAAAGAACTCTTACTTTATGCCTATGTCTAGCTTTTTTAAGAACCCATAATTCAAAGACAGGTTTTATGATGACGTACCTCTACAAAATACCATTTTTTACTAGAAGGGAAAAAAAGAAAGAATGTAGTCCATGACTTACCTGTCACTTTCATTACCGCCTTCAGACTGTTGAAAAATACATAAAGAGATCTTTTAAGTTCATAGAATTAACCAATGCTTTTTTTCCTGCAACGCAAAAAGCATAGACTTTCCGATTCCTACAATTCATGGGCATTTACCCTGAAGTTGTGCTTAGTAGGTGTCGAACCTGACAAAATTTAGTCCTGCAAAAACGTGACAAAACTACAAGAAAAACTGTGGTGTTTCAGGTTCAAGTCAAGCTCGGTCGTTCTGATTTCAAAACCTCGGCCACGATTGTAAATAGCCAACTAGTTGCCTCCTGCTAGTTAAGTTTTTTAATCCTGTTATTTTCTATTTGGATTATTAGTTTCTAATTATTTGAGTGGAGTACTTATAAAACTAGCTGGATATGCTAAGTGCACTTTCCACCATAAACAAACCGTTCACCTTTTTTCTCAAATGGCCTATTGAGCTTTAGTATGGACGACGGCTTTTTGGAGTTTATTCCAATTCGCTTAGAATGTCAAATGTAGATGAATTTCCCTGGAGTTTATTTCTTGGGGACCGCACTCAAGTTTAGAAAGAGAAAGAAAAATTCGTCGTCGCTTGTTTACGTCCTCTATAAAACGTGAAATATGGCACTTGCCACGTCGTATTCGCGGTGCAGTGACGGTGAAGAAAAGTACAAGAAAGCGTGATGCATGTGCAAAGTTGTTGTAGGTGACTACTCACCTCCTGTCCAGGGCCTGGTGATGGAATAGGAGTCTGAGTGGGCGATGATGAGGCCGAGTCTGAAGCCCCGTCACCTGTAAGAAACATTCAATCAACATTTCACGTATCAGTTGACTGTGTTATTTCAAACCAACATTTTCTGAAACACGACAAGTAATTCACCAAGACACGTGAAGTGTGAAAGTGTACTAAAGTGTACACTGCACAAACTGGTACATGTTTTTAAAAAACAACTCTCAAACCAGCAAAAAACCAGCTTTTGACCTAGCTTTTTTAAAATGCCAAAGAACTATATTTTATTTTACGTGTAGTTAATTTGCAAATATTATACTTGGACTTCCAGTTACATCAACATGGAAGAAATACTTATGAATTTGGATTCATTGGTAAGCCACAAGCCCGTAGACTGCAAAACAGTCCGAATTATTGCGTGTTCAAGTACGTGCGAGCTGTCAAACAGAAGGTCTGGAACGAGGCTGAAAACAGAGAGCGAGACTGGGGAGAGACGCAAAAATACGGTTTTTTTCTCTCGCCTCACACGCCCTACGGGCGTGTGAGGCTCGCGCGCTTCGCGCGCGTACGACTCTTACGCCACGCTTTCCCGATTTCTTTACTGATTTTGAAAAAAACCCGACTGTTTTGCAGTCTACAGGCCCGAGGCGGGTCTTAACGGGTTTCCCTGTGCACAGCCTACCTGTTGTCCCAGCCGGCTCTTTGTCTTCTTTGCTGTTACTCTTGGTCAGGAAGGGCAAGACTCCTCCACTAGCTCTCCGCTTGTGTTTCACTTTAGGGCTCCCTACCACGGGACTGATCGTACCTGGAACTTGCCTTGACGGGAACCCAATACCGGGTCTCTCGGGAGCTCTCATTGAACTGGCTCGGTTGATGTTATCAGGCTTGAGTTTGGTATCAAACCCACTGAACGTCTCCGCCCTCTTAGGACCATTTGACCCGGGTCCAGTAACGGCCAGCGATGGGGTGCTTCCTCGGGTATCACTCTGGGGCTCTTCTAATGAGGCACCATCGAATGACACCTGCTGGATAGCTGTGACAAGAGACTCCCTGAGGACAAAAGACAATTATACTCAATTAAAGAATGAAGATTCAACTGTTGGGACATTATATCGCAACGAAATATTCCTTACCACCAACAAATTCTTGAAAGTTACACAGACCTTTCAATGATGAAGGGATCAAGACGGGTTCCGAATTCTCTGCGTCATTTTCAAGAATTTGTCGGTGTTGAAGAATATTCCTTTGCAATCACACTCAAGCTTTGTTTTTATCTGTTTGCGTTCACACCCATGCCTGTCTTCAACACAGGGATAAAAATGAATTTAAACGCGGTCCTTTTGTTCGCCGCGATCAGAGACGAATTTGTCCGAAGCTTCCCAATCACTATCATTGTTATTTAAGTAAAACCTGTATCAGAAGGACACCCACGGAACTTCGTGTCTAGATACACATCCTCCGTTTCACAGAAAAATGGGAAGAACCTAAGTGCATGTTACCTTAAAAAAATGGGTTCCACTTGGACCAGGTCATCGTAGACCTTCTTAAAGTCCTTTAATTTTTTTTTGGTTGGTCGCATAATTTGTCACTCGCACCGGCACTCGCATCGCTCGGACCCCAGTAACCTCGCTGCGCTCGCTTTAAAGACTAATCTCGATCGAGGATTGAGGGCAGTTTAAGAGGTCGACTTGTAGCTGTCTAAGAATGTCTCTGTATTTCTATTACTGTACAAAATTCACGGAGATGAGTTCGTGGGAATTCACTTCAGTAGAATGCTCAATACGTTTTGCGGTGCACTTGATAAACTGGGATACGTTAATCATTAAAATCAAAATCTATGCATCAGCGTTTGGTGTAGCAAATTGATCCGCAATATTGTCACATAAGCATTTTTCAACCTTGCTAATTAGAGCGGCTAAACAAAAATGGGATTCCTAAAACGATGAAACTAATAACTTGTGCACTTGTAATATAAATTTTCTGTAACTTATGTTTGAAGGGGCAAAATGGTTTACAGTAAGTTTATATGATAAAATGTAGTTTGGCTTATGAACGTACTTAGCCCTTGCCAACTCTTTACTTTTTTCAGCATCAATTTTCGACTGAAAAAGAGAAAATATAATCGTCAAATAACAAAGAAAATCAACACGGCATGAGCAACTCATGAAACACTCTGTCTTGTTATACCTTACTATCCTGCAGCGATTCTATTTGACTGACCAATTCCTTCAAAACAAAAACGAAAACAAAAATCAGAGAAAATCGGCTTTTGACATGAAAAGGACAAACTAATATGATAATCAATGCACAGCTTCTCACAAATGAAGGGGTAACAGTAAATCGGTGCTTTGACTGAAAGACTGAACGGGCTTGCGTGACATTCATGACACACGTCCACTATGTTTCACATACCTGCATTTCACTTAAGTTTTTCCCTCTGTCAAAGTCTTCAAGCTCCTTGTTTTGAATTTGCTCTGCAAAAGCGATTAAAAAAATATACTTGAACAGTTAAGACAGGAAACGTACTTTATAAAACAACTTGTTGCTACATCCTTCAAACAAAGACGGAGAACGCAAGACGCATAAAGTAATGCAACACTGTACTAACCAATTAATACACTGGCCCTTCGGACAATGAACTTTCGTCGTTCATCCGTTGCTGTTCTTATGAGGCCGTCTTCTGGTTCTAAAAGAGAAATGAGAGTCAGGGCTGTGTTGTACAAATATGTCGCCAATTGTTAAAAGTTGAAAGCAAAAAGGAGCAGAGACAAAATCAGTTCTGGATTGTTTGGTTTGACCTTCACTGTTCCGGCAACAACGATAAATACCCGAACATACAATATGAAGAAAACCGACCCAAATTGAATAAAGCGAAGCAGAGAAGAAGCAAAGAAGTCTGGACTGTTTAGAGAAGTTCTATTTCTGGGCTGTCATTAAAAGGCGGGGTCGGGGATTTCCTCCGGCTACTTTCATTGAAAAATAGAACCAAAAGAAATCCCCAGCTGTTTGATTCGCCGCCTACTTGTGATATTTACCCGGCAACTTGAAATCTTAGTGACAGCCCTGTCCTATTTCCTCAACAACCGGGGCCTTTTGAAAGACATAACGTATAACATAATACAGAACAACCTTGGCTAACTGACAACTCCAGTTCAAGGACACTTCGTCACGGTTTTAGCCGCTCTCGAAGGCAGCACGTTTTCTACAAGTCTGGCCGCTTTTTGGAGGTTCAACCGTATAACAATACTTACGGTCATCTTCGGCGGGGGCTTTGGCTGCTGCATCTTTAATTATATCCATCCACCTTTAAACAACAAGCAGACATTAAAGAGGATTAACAACATAAGCCTCGCAGCTAGACAGTTACAAACAAGAAGGGGACTTGAGCCGAAACGTGTCCCGCAATTGTTTCTGGACTCAAACTTGAGGACGCACCGGTCAGCTATTGGCTAATTTTTTCGCTGTCCCCAGTAACAGTCCCAGAATGGGCCATTCGGTCCATTTACACGATGACGTCATTTTACTACTAAGACCAGAATCCTTCAGGGTTTTGCTTTCTTCTGCAAAGTAGGGTTTTGTTATTTAAAACCTCACTGGGATTAACAACTTTAAATACGAAACGAAAAACGACTAGGATTCTGGTCGAAGTAGTAAAAATGACACCGTCGTGCAAATAGCCCATGGTATTATGACAAAGATGTGTATATGTATAATGAAGAGGAAGCTAGGTTAGAACTTTTTGACGATGACAGTTTAGAGAAGAGCAGTCAAACGCAGCCTGACATTTTTCAACCGCAAGTGAAGTCGTTCTTTAGTCGGTAGATGAAATGCTATGGTGTGGAATTTCAAATTAGCCCGGCTGTCCACAGACATTTTTCTCCCCGAGGAAACCACACCCTCTTGCACTAGCGATCAATGACCCCTCGCCGCTTTTATTTTCATATGCGCACTCGACGATCTCCAAAGAGAAAATAGAGGATTTGTGAACATGCTACTTTTGAATCAAAGCTACTGACAAGAGAGGATGAACTCTCATGCGGCTGAGCGGTACTTTCCTGTTGTCTTGTGGTCGTAACTTTTGAGTCTGCGGATGAAACACTATGTTGTGACCTTTTAAAATATTTCCATTTCTTGAATTTTACTTTAAGCCACGGCAAGAGGTAACAAGTTAATCAACAGCAAGGTTAGGAGCCCTTAGAATTGCCCCGATTAGATACGTACCGCTTCTTTTCACTTGGGGACTCGCAAACTATCTCGTACATCTCGGGTCCACGCAGGCTGGTGCTCACAAGAAATATGGCTTTTCGGTCCGTGGCTACCTCTCGCACCATCAAATTCTTGAGCCTGATAACTGGTGCCTGGTGAACAAAACGAAAAAAGTTTGGTTCAGGCAACAAAGGAAGGGCAAACTACACACATAAGTATAAGTAAAAAATTAAAAGTTATAAACAGTTCGAGCATTACTTTTACTAACTGTACTAGCGCGTCTGACTAGAATAGGCCATTTCCGAGCTGCTCCAAGCCTCTGTTTCAAAGCGAGGCTGCGTGCGAAGCCATTGTTATGAAAATGAGTTTTATTGTCGTGCAAATAGAACTCCTTTTCACACTCGTTTTCAAAGTGAGAGTTTTTGGAACTCAGAAATGACCTATTGAAGATGAGCTGAACTACAAAGCGAGGCACAAAATAGATACCAGTTGCAGGCTGACAGAAACCCCCGGTGAAAGAAGATTGTGCAGGGACAGCCAAGTGTGAATGTAAAATAAGGTGACTGAGCCACTTCGAACTCCTATAAAGATCAGATGGCTGACTGTTACATAGCCTGGGAAAACAGCCGCCATTTCGCGACGCCTCCACTGGTTTCTCCACCACGTGACGTCTGAGGAACGCGCGCAGAAATTCCATACTGTCTACTGACGTGTCACAACGCAGGTCTGAGTAGTGCTTCTGATTGGTTAAAAAACGGTTGGCATGGCGAAATGTCAGCTGTTTTTTTCAGGCTAACCAATACATAACACTTTATTACCTTTTGGTCAAGTGAGAGTAAACTGTACTTTTTGTCTTTTTCCTCCAAGAAAACCAACATGTCTTCCATGATCAATACTCTTGTTTCTGCAAAATTAAATCGCACTTGCTGTTCATCATTATTGAAGTGGTGCACTATAATTTAAAGGCCTCGTAAAGCATTCCAGGGTACTAATAGGGAACTTAAGATCCGATGACAGGGACGGCAACGAGAACGTCAAAAAAGGCAAAAGGTTTTATAAGTAAAACAACAACTCTGCACAGTTATACTAGGGCAATAGATAACAGAGTACATACCATTCAGTTTTCCTTTGGCTGTCTTCCATAATAACACACCATCATGGATAAGCTTACTCGTGTTGGATGCGAAGTCAATATTCTGCAAAATCAGACGCTAGTAAGTTACGTGCAGTACAACTACTGTAACAGTCGGTGGAGGTTTAGTGTAATACCAACACACATAAACAGAAGTTTCTTAAGTAAACCCTAGCGAGTTACCAAACCTTTCTGCAATATGCCGTCTCCAGAACGATATCGATAAATTGAGCTGAACGATAATGTATAACCAATTTTAAAGACCCCTGTATACTGTATGACCGACCGAAAACCGTGGCTGACCCTGGCAAATGGTACCTCTTTTATGCTGTCGTTTGTTTTTCGTAATACTTTACTTTGGTACTGTCGTTGCTCTCGTTATAATTCTTTCAAAATTAAAAACGTATTCTACAGGGTCAAAACTATGGTGCCTTAGCTGGTGCCTCCGTCTCGTGACTTACCTTGACTTTTTTTCCGTTCCTCCCGTATGTAACAGTAACTTTTAAATCCAGTTTCATTCTCATGTCTTGCGCTTGCTGAAGAAGAACAAGTTAACAAGTATCAGAAGAATTCAGGAAGAAAAATGTTATGACTTCTAAGGCCTTTTTACATGGAGGTGGTGGGCCCCAGGTAGGTGAGGTAACCCGCTTAGCTGGGGTAACCCGCCTGTCCATAGAATCCCTCATATGGTCACCCCACCTATCATTTAAACGTAATCAAATTAAAATGAGAGATTATATGGACAGGCGGGTTACCCCACCTAAGCGGGTTACCTCACCTACCTGAGGTCCCCCACTTCCATGTAAACAAGCCCTTAGTTGACTGCCACACTTTCATTATAGTGATCAGTCTATAGTTCAATAAACGAAAACAGTGGTAAACCTTACTGAGTGGTAAATTTTGATACCAAGATTTACTACAAGTGAAAGCTGCTCACGGAAGGGAAGTATTTTTAATGAAATACTGTATCATGGTGAACTTTTCGAGAAAAGTTTATTGCTCAAAGTCATACCTTTTGTTTTTCATAATCCTTTATCGTTTGATCCACGCTTTGTAGTATTTCCTGTGCAAAGAGGAAGTAATATAGTTACCTAATCCTATGAATGCAACGCGTTTTCGGTGCACGTGCTGATTGGAAAAAATGCAGTTTATGGCAGGATCCTTTCGAAATGGACTTTTTCGAAGGATGCCATGTATCACTGTATGCCACATAGAAGAGCCAAAGTTACCTGAAATAGATTTCAATCCTAATGTTCGCCTGCTTTCCATTTGTTTGAGATTATTGAGCTTTAAAGGATTTATCAGTCAAAGAAAAACTACCTTCTGAGTGCAATCTGCCTACATGCATTCTGAACTCCACTGTGTCATATGAAATTATTGCGCCCCGGAAAGTCGGGGCTGGATATTAAAAAGTACTATTATTCATTTAAAATACTTCTCCGTTTCTGATTGGCTCACACCACCTGGCTGTTTCTTCATAACCAGCTACCGTTAGCCAAATTTCCGGTAAAATGACGTCGTAGTACAGGCTGTCGCCATAAAAAAAGCATTGCAACAGAGAAACCCTGGGAACGAGGTTGAAACGAATTGATAAATTCCTATTCACTCTTTTTGTGTCCCCTGTAATGCTCTGTCAATGGAGTCAATTCCCTAACTCATATTACCTTAACAAGAGTGACTGAATTCTTCAGCGACGTAAAATCCGGCTTTGACTCTAAAATGAAAACGGAAACAAATAAAAAAGATCAAACTCCGTTAAACGCCTCGCAAAATGAGTGCATTAGAAGCGCCACAAGCCCTTCTATGACGAAGAATAGATTGTATGTCTGGCCAAAGGGTTCAAAACACAGCTATCAAAGATACAATGACCTACCTTTTGTAGTTTTCACTATCGCCTCAATAAGTATCGGATACTTTGTAAGTCTCTGGGTGATGAGCGTGATGCACTCTGGGATAGATAGTCGCCGAGTGTGCTTGTTCAGATTGCATCTCTGCAAAAACAAACAATGAAGTCAGGGCACATCTTTTCCAAACCTTAAACTCGTTTTATTTATCGTGCTTCCTATCAAATGTAAACACAAATAAAGGCTAAGTTAGGCATTCATTAATATTTCTCAGAGACCACATATCAGAGCCGGTTGCAGGAATTTATACTTTTATGTGGTCCTTTTTATTTAAAAAGGTGGCCATTACCAAACCATTGACCTGTGTCCAGCCACAACATATCTTATAACAATCTTAAAGTAATCCTATTTATTACAATAAAATTAGATTTCATCCTAAAACATACCTTGATGAAGTCTGCGAACTTCTTGTCTTTCTGCATTAATTTCTAAAAGAAAAAAGAAAAGAAATTACTTCAACAACCTACGCATTGTTTCCCAAATAATCAACCAATCAGAAGAAATACACGTAGCCAGCTTCTCACGACTGATTGAATTGTGGGGTTTTGGATTGGTTAAAAAAAGTAGTCTCTGATGCGCCCGTTCTTTGAGTCGTCACGCAACGCTAGAGTGTTGCGTGATGACATAATACCTTCGTTGGAAGACTATTGCAGAATTGGTGCAATGTTTTTTAAAGCAATGGCAGCGTCAAAAGCAGTGCCGAAATTATTTTAACCTCAAGTTAAAACGCTCCATTCAAACAACAGGTGCACATTCATACCTTATAAAGCTCCACACTTTCCATGTGGCTGCTGCAAAACTCGCCATAAGCGCTTTTCATCTTTTCGCTGTTTTCTCCACTAAACTATAGAATATGACAGAGAAAACAAAATAAAGTTGGACAAGAAAAACAAAGGAAACTCTATTCTCTGTTATTCCATTCATCATAAAATAAACGATATGCAGTTCACCGACAGATATTATACTTCAGATGTTTTCTCTACAACTGCGCAGCAGTTGCCCTCAATGCAACAATTCTAAAGTCAAAACTTAAATGCTGTTTTTTTAATCTTGTACAAGATGAATCATCTTCTACTAGTTGTTTTTTGCTAACCTGTTGCTCTAACACATCTCCTATGCTATTGACAACAGTATCTTCTCCTTCGCTTGCTTTCAAGAGATTCAAAAAGTCTCCTAGATTGAAAAATAAAAAATAAAGCGAGAATTAGTCACAGCTAACTGCTACACCTCTTTTCGGTAAGTATATGAGGAATAAATAGATGGTTTAGTCCGAGTCTGATTTGTGTCCTTTAACGACCAAAGCATGAACCAAGAACTCTTTATCATGGTATCCCCGTGAACAGCACCGGCACTGATAAAAGCTTTGTTGTTGCAGAAAAGCGATTAAGAACTTCGACAATGTTTGTCTGCAGTAACATTTCTTTTACTCTTAGGGTGTGTCATTTACGCGAAGTCTAAAAAGTGGTTTTGTTTAACACAATCTCAACTATGTTTTAACAATATATGTTTTACCGTTTATTTGTAGTAGATCGTTAAGCCTCGGCAATATCTGATCGACAGTATCCTGTGGCATATTCAAGGTATTCAACATTCCCTTGTAAAATATCTGAAAAGATAAAAGTAGGTATTCGCGGTGAGTTTTACACCTTCTACTCCTATTGAATGTAGTCAGTGACAGGTCGTTGCGTGGGTAACCTGCTCTTTGAAGACAGAACATGTATTTTCTCTTTCCAAAACATAAGAAGCAGTAAAAAAAGCAAAATTGAGCAACACTAATAATAAGTAAAAGCAATGCATACGTATCAAAAAGTCCCTGTTGCCTGCAGCCATAACTTACAAAAACGTCGCATGATAAGAGCCTGAAAGGCATACTAACCTTCTGCATGATTTTTAGAGTCCTTACATGATGGACTTCAGTTTGAATCAGTTCTAAGAGAAACATAACACACAACAGGATAAGTATTATGTAGCACACACAGAAGTGTGGAAGTTGGTTTAGGGAATGCTCTATACCAAACAGAGGGACACTTTTACTCTAAAATATACTATGGAGTGACGATAAGGTAGTTCTAACTCTTGAGACTGTGAACGAATCCTATGTTGTGATCACTCACATGAAATTTCTTCAGCAGTACTTTCACATGATATTATGTATTTAGTAGGTAGTTTTAACTTTAGAGTCTGTACATGAAATCCTATGGTGTCGGGCCATTTCAATGAAAACTCTTCAGTAGCCTGCGTAGCATGCGCTTGGAAGTAGTGAGCACAAGAAAAAACGAGCACGCGAGAAGGAGACACGCGAGACACCCCTCGCGTGTCTCCCTCGCGCGCGCCCGCTTTCTCTTTCGCCCACTACTTCCGAGCGCCTGATACGCAGGCTAACTCTTCAGCAGTACTTTTACATGGCATTATTTATTCAGTTTGTAGTTCGAACTCTTTGAGTCTGTGAATAATTCCGGTGGTGTGATTACATGTTTTGAGAAAACCTCTACAGCACCATTTACGTTTCAAAATTTTGTGTACACAAGGGAGAATTTCTTAGATTCCTTTCTTCATTAAAAACCTTTTTTTGGGAAACTTACAAATACAATCGTCACTGTTTTTGGAGTTAAAGAGGAACGCTTCACAGCTATAAACCCGGTTAAAAGTCCCCCCTCCCACCCCCTTCTTCCTGGAGACACTCCCTTATTTGGCCAAAATGAGTATGTGAACGGGGTATGGTTTTGAGGGTCCCAGGAATACAATTTCTCAATTTAGCGTCTTGAACAGGGTGTTTTCCTAGACCAGACGCCTCGAACAGGATGTAAACCTTGGTAGTGCGCAGTTCTCATGTGTATTGCTCCCAGTTTTTTTTTAATTAAAATCTTATTCGTTGAGGTCACTTGAAAAATACTTTTGTATGCGAAACAAATTAAATCAAAGTCATCAAAACAAAATGTCTCGTCTTAACGAGAATGAGGGTCCCAAGGCCGTGGGGCACACCGCCACCCAAACTACCCCTAAATGTCCCCCCCTTCCCGGGTTGTAAGCAATCATTCGGCCTTACCGTGAATTACATCTTGTCTTTTGATATCTTTAGCTGTCATTTTTTTTAAAATCTATAATTGATGACGAAAACAGCGTTTATTAGTTAAATGAAGTTTCTGTCGCTTTCTGGTGATGGGGCTGAAACAACTAGGACGGCGACTGTGACGAGAAATTTCCGTAAAAAAAGGTGAAGCTTTAACAAACAACATTAAAACAACAACTCTACCCGTCCATCGCTGTATATTTCTTCTCCATCACTACCATGCACGACTATCTATGGAGGGCGTCAAGACACGCCAACGAATTTTCCTTTCTACTTCTGAAATTAGATCGGGGTCCCTACGCACTCAACTTCAGGACAATTTGCCTACAACTACAAATTAAGTTTCCCTCTTTTCCCTGATATTCGGCTGGCTCTCTCCTAGCACTGAAAAATTTAGCAAGCTGGAAAACAGGCAATGGAGTTTAAAACAACGCATAAAAAGCAAGTGTAAAAATATTTTGGTACTGGTACCTTCTTGTCGACTGTGACACTCCACGCCTCTGGTTCATCTTTAATTTCAAGACTAGGATCATTTTGACACTGCAAAAAAAAATGTACGAGATAAAACATGGCATTAATGTTCTTTGATCTTACATTATCTAAGGAAAGGGTTGAAGTCTTTCACATCAAGTATGACGATCTAGATACATCAATTAACATTTCACGTATCAAACGAAACAATGTGATCACATGTCAATATATGAAGCAGGCGCAAAGGGCGGAAAAACACGCATAGTGGCGTAAGACGTTTCCACCAATTACAAAGTGCAGCAATTAACATGTTAAGGAGCAACGAGTGAACGAACAACGGCAGAACAAATAAAGGGACAACTTACCTCAAGACCAATTTCTGGAACAAAAAAATATAACCAGCCGTTAATAAATATCTCGAAACAGACCAATCAGATAACTAATTCGTTTAGTTAGTGCAAGTACCAGCAAACAGATAACAGATTTCAAAGAGTCAGCGATCAAAGTGTGTGATTTGGGGAAATTGAACTACTTTCCCCGTCCCCCTAACGTTAACGCTGTCATCTCACTTACGGCAAATTGCTTTCTTAGGGAGGAGTAGGTGGAGAGTTTCACATTACGAGTGATTGGGTTGTAAAGTGACTGACAGGATACCCACCGCTTTCATCGTCATCCTCGTCATCTCCAGAGACATCGGGCGACACACCGGGACTAAAATCAATAGACAAGGGGGAAAAAATTAAAACTGAACGAGAATTGTAAGCAAACAGACGGTTCAGTGATGGTTCATTGAAAATGTGCCACTAGAGCTGATGGCAACACAGTGTAACAGCGCGCAAAATGTTTGACCACGCAGAGCTAAGCACTGTAGCGTTACGTCCGACATAACGCATACAGCTACGTTGCAAATGAGTGAAATGAACATGAAAAAAGTCGATTATATCAAGATCACCAGGTTTCATTTTTTTTCACTCACTCTTTGTCTTTCCCTTTATCTTTTCCCTTCTCCTTATTCTCTTCATCCATCGTAAAGCTTCTGCTTTATAAGTAAAAACAAAAAGTAATGAACTACACGATCACGTGATAGCATCATGGGATAAGCGTCGTACGCCTACGTATCAAAGTGAATTAACCTCCACGTAGGAACCATCCAAAATACCACCATTTTCCCAGTTAAAGCCTGATAGATGGAACCTCTTTTTGAGGTGGCGGTTTGCAGTTTGACAATTTTCCACTGTTTTTAAGTTCGTGTATGCGACCGCTTCACACATGCTCTGATTTCTGTGCTTGCTGTATGTCATGACTAGGCTACTCAGAGGACATGCAGAACCTATAGTGACAACACGAAACTGCGCCCATCGTAACGTGCAATTAATTATCTTCCAAACGGCAGACGTAACGGGACCTCAACTACGAAAAGACCCTCCTTGAGTCAATTTTGGACGCCACTATTACGTCTTAGCATTTTGAGTAGTCACTTACAAGGCTTTCAACTGTATTCTGGTTTCAAAGAAGCCCCAATATTTAACACCGCCCAAAAAGGTTTTGAAGAGGATCTTACATGTCACACTGAGCAGTGTTGTCCAATGTTGGCCGAACATTTTGCACTGCAGTAATGTTGGGCAAGGTGAGTCAACAGGTTGTATGCAGAAGTGCAGGACAATGTTGGCCCAATATGATACATCCAAAAATGTTGGCCAACGTTTGCCCAAAACGTTGCATCCAGCAGTGTTGCACAAAATTGGTACAACATGTAACATTCAGCAGTGTTGGACAATGTTGGCCTAACCTGTTACATCGGGTAGTGTTGGGCAATGACTGTCCAACACGTTGCATCCAAAACGGTTGAACAATGATTGCCCAACAGGTTTCATCCAGCAGTGTCGGACAATGTTGGCCCAGCATTTTGCATTGAGCAGTGTTGGACAATGTTGGACTAACATGCTATACTGACTGAGTTTAGAGGGTTTGGTAAAAAGTCTCCAGTCCGCCTCATACTAATTTTTCATTTACCTTCTAAACGAAAGAGGAGAGGTCGGCTTAGTATGCAGGCTTGCTCTTGCTGATAAATTATTTCCTCTTCCTGAACGTGTTAATAAACTAGGATTGGGAAGCGTGGGCACCTAAAATAATTAGAAAACAAGCGCTAGTTAATCCCCAGTTTTTTGCAGGAAGTTTGAGGCCCAGTCCACACGTATCCGAATATTTTTGAATCCGCAACTTTTTCCTTCCGGGTACGACTTCCGTCCACACGTATCCGGTGAATCAGGCGTACGCAGCCGCAACTTTTTAAATCCGCTTTCCAGAGTGAAAATTTTTGAATACGCTATGAATCCGGAATCGTGTGGACGCTAAATCCGCATATTTTTCATCCGGTGACGTCGCAAGATAAACCTAGTTCTTTACCGTGAATACTAGTGAGTTTACGCAACGGGACGGCAGGAAGAAGAGGACGGCAAATCGCTTGTGCGTGACGAACGTGACAAGGCTATAACTTGCGTGTTTTGTCGTGATCTTGACTAACATCAATGTTTTCGGGTCTTTTACAAAAAGATCTGTTTAAAAGACAGTGAAGTTTGGCGAAAAGTTATTTCAAGCAGAATTATTGTCACGTTTGTCACACAAGGTTTGCCGTCTTCTTTCCTGTCCCGTCCTGTTGCGTAAGTTCACTAGTATTCAAGACGGCAACCTCGACGCATGCTCTGTTGCCAATATTCTCAGAGGAGTCCTGGGTACTAGAGCGAATCAAGATACGTGTGGACGGGCAAATTCGATTTGAATATGGATACGTGTGAACGTGGAAATTTTTTAACCCGAAAAGAACAAGTTGCGGATTCAAAAATATCCGGATACGTGTGGAGGGGCCTGAAATTTATTCACTATGAATTTTTTCTCCAGCGCCGAGTTGTTCAAAGCTGGGTTAAGATAACCCAGGGTTAGTTCGAAATTTGAATTCAGATATGAAAGCTTAAAAAGCAAATTCAGGTTCGTTCTTTTTGTCAACGATTTGCTAATTGGCTACTCTAAAAATAATTTTCTTTTGATGAAAAGAAAAAGAGACCCGGGTTAAAATTTAACCCTGGGTTAGCGCTAATCGGCCTTCGAACAACTGGTTCTTAATAAATTCAAACACTGCACGAATTTTCTCTATCTTTAAAACAGGGATGAAGTTGGCAATGTAAAGTACACTTTCAGTATCAACAGTGGTGTCTCTTAACTCTCAACTTTTAAATTTAGTTGTTTTGTTTGTTTTCATTTTCTTCACCAGAACAGGACCTGGCTACCTAGACTCCCGGAAGGACAACTTGACAACAGAACTCCCATAACACAAACAATGGATTTTGCTGTAGACGTGAGAAACGAAGCATAATGTTTGGTTCATAAAGTTATGAACCACTTGACAACAAAGTCATCTAGGCACTGATGACAGCTTGGTTGCGTGACACCAGATAATAAGCCACGTGATTGTCACATACCTGTTCCCCAGGCTTGGACGTTTTGTTTGTTACACCCGACGCTCTGCGTCCGAGTGCTGTCTTCTGCCCTTCAACAAGCTTGCTATCTTCCCCATCCTTATTGCGCATCGCTATGGGAAACAAATCACCCAAGGTTACCATAATCACGGGTGGTTAGTCTGCACAAAGCTGAAGAATGTGCGGACTACATTGTGAACATTAAAATGAAAGCTACAGGGGAGCAGAAATTTCCTGTGGGTACTGTTTATCATATTCAGTACAAGGTGTTTTGGCATTTCAGTCAAACTTTTGACCTTTTTTGAGTAAGCCTAATCAGACAGGATAGGTAAAGAGTGATCAAACACTATGGCGACAACCGGGAAAACATCCCAATTTATACACTTATTTCTTCGTTCGTTTCGCCTTTGGGGAAAAGGGGTATATTCCACTGTTCACATCCTACGAATTGAACTTTTCACCCTTTCTTAATGTCTCAAAAAGAAATAAGTTGAGGAACACGTAGGCAACATGCTCCCTTCGCGTCCTAAATACAGTACACTTACCAAACGATTTGTCTTTACGTAAACTATTTCTGGAAGAATTCCCCTTCTGAAGCTTTGGAAGTTCACGCTTTAATGGCTGAAATATAAACAAATTTTGATTGAATGATCTGATTAGAACATATCCAGGCAATGATCGGTTTTTCATCAGAGCCCATAGAGTTCCGAACTTTTTACAAGAAGTTCTAGTCAACATACTACGGAAAAAATAGCCCTAGGCGTTTCTGAATTTAAACTTCCCCGCTCTACTTACCTGACATCGTTCCAGGCAACTCTCTCTTCTTTCCGTTGCAAGAAGAAGAGAAAGCATGGCAACGAGATTGCTACAACTCGATCAATGAGATCAAAGGAAATTGATGTATATCACGCCAGAGTTCCTAAATTTATCCATTGCATCACACACTGACACACCTTTCACTTAAGTTCATTCCGAGACCTTACCGGCTCGGAATAATGAGAGTGAAAAGCTGTGTTTATCTAAAATAAAAAATATATATATAACACAACCGCTCACGAGATGGTAAAAACAAAAGTGTGCTTTAACCATCGTAATTGATGAAATGAATCTACAGTCAACTCTTAGACGGAAACCTTTGGGACCGGCAATAAGTGTCCGTCTTAGAGAGATATCTCTAGTCAAATGAAGGGAGTAACGAAAGGCAGGGGCCAACTTTAGGTGTCCGTTTTACACTGAGAGATGTCCATCTTATGGAGGTGTCTGTTAAGAGCGAGTGGACTGTATTCCACGAGTATATGTACAGCACCGCTGATTTTACAAACACGTGATTTGTGGTTGTTAAAATGTTTACATAGGCCATTTCACGGCGCTGTTTTATAAATGACAAATCGCTAACCCTTTTCAGACAAGGCAATATCCGTAGATTAACATAGAAGCTGATCCCGGCCGATTAAAAAGTTAGCATTTTATTACTACAACGAACAAGTTAACCCACCTTTTGCTTGCTTGAAAACAGCTGGCTAAATCGGCGAATTCCTTTAGATTCATGTCTCTCCTGAAATAGATGGTAAGTTTGACAAAATTCAGGATGAAAACAAGGAAAATCCAGGTTCGCGGTCGCGATTGTCGTTGTCATTTCTTTAAAAATCGCTACGAAGTTAGAACTATTGTAAATAAACCAGCAGAATTTATCATGGGTGTGAATAAAAACAGCACATATATATCGCTGACATCGCTTTAAAAACATCAACAAAAAGCGCATCAAAACCGCGTGTTCAAAAAAGCCTTGAGGATCAATGCAAATTAAATTACAATATCAGAATAGTGACACTCCTTGAATATGATTGTCAGTTTGTTCATCAATGTCTATCAAAGCAAATGAATAACTGGTCGCTTATTCATGTTCTTTTTTTAAAAAAACTCATATGATAATTAGCGTAAGTGATAATTAAAACAGCGCGATCCACTGTAACTTATCCACGCACTTTACAATCAGAAAGACAATATGATACAAAAGTTGTATTTGGCGAGCAATTGACCAGCGCGGGCATAAATCGTAACTAATTCCTTTAACTTTGTTTCTACCATAGTGTAAACATCGCTAAAACTGACGATTTTCTCCAGAGGTGATTGCTTGATATCTTTACCAACGTGTTTCAGAACTTTTTGGTCGAGAACAATAACAAAAAAGGTACTTTCACTTTACCAGCATATTAAGTTGCCCACTAAAATTAGAACACACATGGAATCGCTTCCGTAAATAAATAGGCTGCGCGGGTGGCTGACGGGATTTGCGCGCACGACAGCTAACCCTACGAGCAGAGGCTTCTTTCAGGCATCGCTTTTAACATTTACGAAGTCGTTCGCGTCGCTTGTCAAAGCGCAAACAAACTAGCTGCGAGCAAACGGACGCAACAATACTGGACGTTGTTGGCCAACAATGTTGCGTCCGTTTTGCAAGAGGCTTTAGATTACGAAATGTCCATGATAAAACCACGAGACCAGCTAGCCTTTTACTCCTTTACAAAGAGGACAGTTCAGCCACAATTATGGGCGAGAGAACAGCTGACAAACACGACCACATTTTCAGTCATTAACATGCCAGTAAGTGTCAACTATATGACAGATGACTAGTGGTCCATTGTGCTGCAGAACTACAAACTGGATTGAATGTGACACATTTGATCTGACAGCAAACAACCGCCGCGTTAGTTAAATATAATACTGGCACCTGTCTCACCTTTTCAAGCTCTTCTGAATCGTCAGCACTTTCCGGGCCGCTGAAAAATAAAACAAAGCAAGCATTGCAGGGAAGTATATACACTGAAACACCCGCTAGTAAACACTACCCTTTAAGGCCGGGGCTATGAAAATCTGGTCGTATCAACAAGGTTTTTAGTAGCCTATTTCGAGAATATTTTATTCTAAACTATAAGAAAAGATTCGATTAGAAATGGTAATTTTTCGCTATTTCTATTTCACTTTTTATATACAGCTCATTTTAATAGCCGGAAAGTAAGCCTTAGAAATTAAAAGGTTTGACCAATTCACGCCCGCGCCTTCTAGTCCTTTTTAACTATTAAGAAAATACTTTTTTAAAAACCTTTATAGAAGGCCATCTGTGAGCAGGGAATACGTCAGCACATAATTTATTTGTCGGCGAATTTCTGTAATCGTCCATATTTTTGCTAGTGATAAGCTAGACTAACTTTCAAAACAACTGCTCCACAGAATATCACTGAACACACGTAACGCAAAAGAATATCAAAGTAAGGATGTACAATAAGAGTTACAAAATCAACCTAAGCGGTCCCTTCGGGCATTTTGTTTGACGCTATCCTAAACATTTCATACTTGCGGGCGTGAACAATAGAAACGTCATCATTACCTACCGATTCCTCGCGGCCCCTGTTCAAGAAAATCGAGATTTTTTTTCTGGTGTACTGACCGTATATTTAAACTGTAAGAACTTTTCTATATATACGAGCGAGCTACTGGGATGCCTCCTGGGGATTTCGCCATCTGGGCTAAATCCCTGCAGCGGAAATAATTACTATTCATTCAAAATATTTCTCCGTTTCTGAATTGATACTCAGCCTCATCCAACAATTGTTAAGCTCTTTAAGCACATTACCATTCAATACTTACTGTTCGCCCAGAAACTCTTCTAGAGACAATTTGTTTTGAGATTTATCGTGGGCCTCCCTGTGACAACAAAACCGGAGTATTACAACATGTTCCACTTAAAGAACGAAGTACTTTTCCGAATATGAACAGGGGGAAGGAAGAAGTAAGGGAGTAGTAAGAAGTAAGTTTTATCGTTTACGTAAGTAATTGAGTTTCTGATTTTCCTACAAACGAAGCACCTTTGAATGAACGTTTTAAGGTAACCTTCATCATAAACCACAGCGATTTTAAAAATGATTGCTGTCAAAAAGTGTCACAGTATATTGCTGTTTGCGTAGTTCACTCTTCAGTCTTGGCTTAGATTTCCTCGGTCCGTATATAGACAAAGTACTTGCATGACTGAGTTTTAGAAAGATCTACGTCCTCAAGGTGAGTTTCAGTCAAAACTTGGTGCAAATTACTGACATAAATGTCCTTCTAACTACAAGCTAGCTCAATGGATTTTGAGACGCATATTTCCCTCCCATATAAGCCTAGCCGATTTTGAAACGCATATTAGCCCCTCCGAATATAGGCTCCTCTAAAAATAAGCCCCTCAAAAAGGGCGTTTGAAAAATATAAGCCCCGGGCTTATTTTCGGAATTTTACGGTATGGGCGAACTATTGGCTAAAAATATAGCAAGAACAACAGGAAGACAACTCGACGGACGACATCTGCTACTTGGAGAATATTTGCAGACCTGAACAACCCTTTATCTCCTAAATTTGCCGATAAACATGCACTATCGAAGAAGAACTTAACATCGATGGAGGTAAGCATGTTTTAGCTTGTTTTTAAACTAGGAATTATTTTGAATGAATAATAACACAATTATTAAATTCGGCTTTCGTATCATCTGAAGAATTATGGAGATCTCAGAGAGTGTTATCCTCCTCGATCTCCATAATTATTCAGATGATACTCAGCCTCAATCAATAATTGTTATTCTTTGAATAGCCGCCTGCAGAAATGCCGTTCAAGAGGCGAACGCGCTGAACACGAAGCACGCGTGGAACTTGATTCTCCTTCTTTCGCGCGTGACTTGAGCTGCTACTTCCTCACGATTCACACCCGCCCGTGTATCGCATAAAATAACTCACCTAATGCTCCCTGTTCTTCAAGTTACACATTTTAAGACATCATTACAATTAAGTTTTGACATCTCTGTTTCTACTTTCGTTTTTATTTTATATTTAAATCATTAGAAACATCATTAAAAAGAAACTTTATTTTTATACAGTACCTTATGGTTACAAGAGCATGCAGCGAATACCACTTCTTCGCAGCTTTAGCATTTAAATGCAGTTGACGCCTTTTTTCACTGAACAAGATTATAATGGCAAAACAAAACAACTTACAGGTTGTACTTAAAATTTTAACTGCTTTATCATATGATTACACCTTTAAACCTTTAAACCTTGTTTAAGCTTTATATTGCTGAATATGAGTCTTAAGTTGACCCTGAAAGGCTTTTGATTTTTAACGTTATCTGTATACTTGACCCTGCTTTCAATCTTTTAAAGGGCGCCGTATCATTAAACAAAACTATACCTGGGGGTTACTTTTTGTTTTTTAACATGTTTTTATAAAACTACTAAGTTAAATATCACACAATCAAGTTCAGCCAACAAAACTATATTTAATTACTAAATGAAGGTCGAGTGCCTGGCATGGTCACAGAAGCTGCGTAACCCTCGCTAAAATGGTACTGCGTAAATGAACGCTACCTGCTCTTTGTTGTCAAATTACATTTACTGTTATTTTTATTTTAAGTATCATTTTTAATAAAAAGATTAAAGAAGAAACCATAAATCTGGAAAATAAATAATATTTAAAACAGCAGAAGCGTTTTTACTATAGCCATTACATCTATTCACTTCATAAAAGTTAACGAGTTTGCAAGCGACATAAATAGTGTGGCAGGAAACAGAAATACTGGAGAAAAACACCCCCACACCCCCCTCCCCACGCCCTTACCAAAAAAAAAAGAGGAAAAGGAAAATGGTCTGTAAGTCGGCTATCCCGAGGATGTTTATGTTGGAACAAGCAAGCAATAAGGACAAAATTATCATAGTTTTTCCATGCATGGCAAAATGTCCTTTTTAGACTTCAACCAGCATAGAGAAGCAAACTCTCACAACACCAAAAATCTTTGTTCTATTGATATCCATAAAAAAATACACAAAAAATAACAATATCTTTAAAAACAAAACAAGTCTGTTCTTTTCTTTTTTTTTCAAAATAAACTTACTCGTCATTGAGAAAGTCGTACAAAGATAACTGGGTCTCTGCCTTTGTTAGAGTCCTCTTCTGTACCTCAGGACTAAATTGAGATCTGTGTGTAAATATATTGATTGTTGTTCAAATGCTCGTACAAAGAAACACAGAGTATCTCATTAAGAACATTAGACAAATCACCTAAAAGATCAGTCAAATGTTGTTTGACTTAAAATAAGACAAGCTCAAATCACAGGGGGAACCCTTGTCAAACTCGGTCCTCGAAATATCTACTACTTGCAGAGATTATTAAAAGTTAGAAGCATTATGGCATTCAGTTGGATTTTTGTTAATATTATTGTCAATGCATTAATGGCTGTTAAGAGCTTTGAGTTATTGCCGTTATGCGTCATGATCATTAATATTATTTATCTTTCAAAGACCAATACGCAAACACTTAACCAAGGTTTTCCTACAGGTACATCAACCACAAATGAATAAAGAGGCTGTACTAATAGTTAGGGATGTGCGCTGTTCTGGTCCTTTTAGTGTACTCCATGGGCGCATTTAGGGATGGTCTGAGGGGACCATCCCCCTCCCTTTTTCTGTGAAATTTTGTATTAGTTTTAAAGAACTTTCAGTAAAAGAAACAGTACCTAGATAGCTGGCAAGTGTCCCCACCCCAAACTGTTTTGAATTTCCTGGATCCTTCCTCACCTCTACTAATCACTCAAATTAAACATAATATCATTTTTCGGAGGTACTACCAAAGAGACAGAAGGGCCTTAAGATCCAAGGACGGCGACGGAAACGAAAATGTCGCTTAAAAAGTGAATTTGCATTTTTTCAATCTTCAGCGCAAGTATTCTAACACTTTCTTGTCAAATGTAGGCGAACTCTCCTGGAACTGAACTCCCAAGAACCATTTTCAAGTTCACGAAGAGAAAGAAAATGATGTCGTCGCTTATTTACGTCTTTCATAAAACATGAAGCTAGGCATTTTCACGTCGTAGTCGGGCAGTGACGGCAAAGAAATACAAAAAAAAATATGATGCCTGTGTACATCCAAGTTGGTCTTTTGCTTATTACACCTATGGCCTGCATGACAGGCGCCGGAAATTATTTTATTAAAGGCCGCGCAGGGAGAACCTTTTACTTTTTTGACGTTCTCGCTGCCGTCGCCGTCGTCGGATCGTAAGGTCCCTGGTCTCCAGATTTAAGAATCCAGATTTTGACATCTCTGTAATACATTAACAGGTTACGGCCAACCTCGTTTCCAGGGTTCTGTCCCACCCGTCTCTACGTAAGGAGAGAGCCCTGGGAACGAGTTTGGGTGAAAGCAACTTACCCCGTTTTTTGTTCGTCGACAGGATTTCCATCATCCCCGAGCTTCAGATCTGCCAAGCAACTGTACGAGTAGGACTTTGTATGGAGAGTACTTTTACTCGGATTCAAGAGAGCATTTTCTTGATTGTTCAAATTGACATCAACATCGTTAAGTGACGCCAAAGAAACATTGCTTGTCGATTTGGTCTTGTCACTAGCTTTCTTTATTGAATCTAAAATGTCTGCAAGTTTATTCGCCTCTTCCTTTGGCGATTCAAGTCTTTCAAGATTTAATGACACTGGTCGCTTGTTTTTAACAACATCAAGTTTCCCTCGAGCTTTGACATTTTTATTTTCTTCGCCATTGACTTCCTTGGACAAATCATCAAGGCTTGAGCTAACCCGCTTGTGTAATTCCGGTCTTTCCTCGTCGCATTTTCCCCAGCTATGGGCTCTCCGTACACTGTCACTTTTACCGTCAACAGAAAGGAGTTTAGAGTCTAAAGCTGGAGCAGAATCCTCCTGTCTCTGAGTATCTCCTTTTGTTGGAAGAGTTCGTATTTTATCACTCGCTGGGAGATATTTCTCCACTTTTTTTTCAACTGTGCCATTCATAATTTGCTTTTCCTCCTTGGCTTTCCCTGCTGTTGAACACAGGACACCCAATATCAACATCTCAAAGAGGTCAGTGTAGTAAACCAAGTTAAACTTTACATCATGACACATTCTCCAAACCTTTCTCACACATTTCAATGACACTGAGAGGAAGAATTTATTTAACAATACAAAATATTTTATTCCTATAAATAATCCTTTTCGTCCCCAGTACACTGTCATGATTATGCAATCATGGTGGCCACGGAAGGCAAAGAGGAAAAACAAGGAAATCCATTTTTTAAGCCTTTTCTTTAACAAAAAATACATACTGAGCAGTATAGGACTTGAAGTTTGGTGTCAACTTTATCCATAAGCTAGACAATAACATTTTATTACACGGGATTCCTTCTAACCTGCAATGATATGAGCTTGTAAGATGTCCTGCCCACTTAATGATGGACAAGACAGGCGACGCAGATGCCTTGCTTGCATTCCACCTCTACTGCCCTAAAAATACCAAAAAAACAAAAATGTCAGCAGCTGATTTACAGCTGCATTATAAGAACTGCACTCTTCTTCTGAACACAGTGTACCTCTCGAGATCCTCTGTGGGAGTTAACCATTCGAAGTTTTTGTATCTCTTCATTGATGTCTCGCAGTCTTTTAAGATTTTGCTCTGCAAAACAAAGGGGAGAATGAGTAGAGAACACTTAGTAGCATATCATATAAACATCTTCTAATTTTCCAAATATCACATCAACTCGAGGCTTCGGTTATTTCCACCCAAGCCTTAATATTTTATTTTATTACATGTGCTTACTGGAGTGGAATGCAGAAAGGGTCTGTTAGCAGACAGAAGCATTATTTTGTAAGTCCTAAACGATTCCTCCTTTTTAGCAGACACCCTCTATTGAGGAGCAAGTCACTAGCAGGGGTCCAGTGAGTGCCACTAAGGTACAAAAAATTGGCTTGACAGGGGTAACACAATTTTCTGGTGACCCAGTAGTTTACATTGTGGCCCACAAATAAGGACAGAAACAGACATTTGAAAATTCACAAAATGAGCTTAAGAAACCCAACTGACTGGAGGCAACCTGTTGGCCATTTAGAAGGGTGGCCTAAGGAATGCACTTGGGAGTGTTGAGAATAAATCCAGGCAATTCCAGGTTTAACTGTATGATTGCTTTATCTGTGGGAAGCTCAGCAAATTTTTCCATAACTACTCAAGCGGTAAGCCCAAATTTCACATGAAACTTTAACTATGTACCTAGTAAATGTCTATTGCCACCACCACTGCTTCTTCCTGTAGACACACTGTTCAGCTGACTTGTGAACCTCTTTGGTGAAAGCTCTCTGTTAATTTGCTTTAATTCTTCATCACTACTTGATGCATCTTCTGTAACAGCAATTTAATAATGATGATAATAATGATGATGGGATTTCAATCAAGATTAGCAAGTTTACACAACATGTTGGCAGAAAGAAGAGGACAGCGAAACGTTTGTGTGTGACAAATGTGGCAGGGTTTAACTACTTGTGTGATTTTTCTCGATATTCACTTAACATTACTGTGTTCTGGTCTTTACTAGAAGATCTGTTAAAAGGAAGGCGAAGTTTCAGGGAAACCTTTTTCTAACATGTTATCAGTCGTCACGCTTGTCACAGAAGGTTTTGCTGTCTTCTTTCTCCTCCCGTCCTGTTGCATAAGCTCACTGTTGATAAGATACACATTTTCAGCTAAAATGCAACTCAAGCAAAAAATGAATGATTTTGCTTGTTTCACTTCAGTACAAGATAGGAAACCATTAATGATTCACCTGTTTTGGTACAGTTCTAAAACATTATTTTAAATTTCAATCAGACCTGTGACATCCTTGGTTTTTCTTCTTATAGGCCATGAGTGACGCAGCTTTGGAATTCTTTTCTTCATCTGATGACAAGCAGAACAAAAACATAGATCACAAACTTTTATCTACTATATATAGAAAGTTCATGCCATAATACACTGACAACTTGTGCACTTCACAGCTGCTACTGCTGGAATCTAACTGAAGATCCAAGCAGCTGCCCAGTCATTTGGCAGATCTAGGATAGGGACCAAGGGTTCAGGTCAAAATTAAGGCCAGCATGGCCTGCATGCAAGGCTCTGAGGTACTTTGTTTTTGCACGGCAGCACCTCCTTAACCTTACCCCAAGGACTGGACTTGCCACAGCCAACCAATAACCAATTGTGGGTAATATGACCACCTACTACTAACAGCCACCTGTTTAGCTCAACTATTGGATAAGCCCCCGTCTGCTGAGCCAGAGACTGCTGGTTCAAACCCTTGTGGAACCTTAAAAAAGCCAAAGAGTGAGGGACTCCGCTGTGCTGTCTTGTCTCAAATAATTCACACTCACATATTGGGGGCATCATTACTCATCCTTCACTACTTGTAAACTGCACCATAAGCAGTCTGGCAAAAGTCCCCCTACAAGTGTTGTAAATTGTCCCTGAAAAGCCCTGAGAGGAGTAGTGGACTGTGAATAAGATATTTACAATAATTTACTACTTAGCATCTTTCCCTCCAAGGAAAGGATAATTTGACAACACATACCTCTTCTTCAACCAAAGAGTTTATGTCTCGCAGCATTTCAATGTCTTTTTCTGCAAAAAACAAAAACTGTTTTCATACACTGCAGTTTATAATGATGATGGGTATAAATGATTTCTGACAAGCTACCTGTAGCAGTACTGTACTTTATTTTGTCTCGGGATTAAGGTAATAAAACTGAAAAAAAGGAACTTTTAAAAGCTCTCTGATGTTAAATTCAAGCATCTAGAATCTGGTCATTAATCAAACATGTGCAATCTGTACAATACTGAGGCATACAACTTAAATTTTTATCTTTCACATAGCTAGGTGTTATAAGTACAATGGCACATAAATGCTGAAATGTACACTGATGGAGTGTCAGACTGCGTCTAAAAATATACAAAAATCCAATGATTTTACTGCTTAGTTTGAGAAACAACAAAGGACACAGAGAAAACATACACCTGCTACTGCATGTCATTTGAGCATTTCTTAAAAAAATATTTTTGTTTATTTACCAAGAGAGTTCTGTTTAGGTGACTTGTAACTTGATATTGTTGTGGTTCCTATTTCACTTTTCTTTACTTGCGGTTTGCTGGTGTCCTTCGCCGTCCTTTTTTGACAATCACCAGGACCTCTGTCAAATACAAAATATAAATATTGAACAAAAAAATAATAAAACCTAATAGAGAATGCAGGGTGAAATAACTGAAATTATGGATAGTGGATCAAAAAAATGAATGATAATTATGTGATGATCCTCACCAAACCTTTAGTCATCAACCTAAGAAGTTATGAAAAAAATCTGACCATTTTCAGGGTATTTTTTTTTTAAACCACTAAGGTTGATCATGACATACAACTGTGATGATCCCATCTCTCATTCATTCAAATATGACAATGCTTGTACAGCTGAAAGCTGAGATCTAAAATTGGACAACAGTGTGGCTGGCTTGCTGGCTATTTATTTGCCTTGGCAGCTGTGACAGCTATTATGCATAGTGCAATCACGACATAGCTGACATGTCTGACTTTCTTTCTCACTTAGACAGCAAGAATTTTGTGGCATTACAGAAACAACCACACAAAATTAAAACAGTTATCCTGTGGGGCTGCATCATAAAACAATTTTTTTCAATTGAACCTTCTAAGAAAAATATCAAACTTTTCTGCCCCTAGCTGTTGTCATTTGTTGTTAGTGTTAAGCTCTAATTGAATTTGCTTTCTTGTTCATGATTTTACACTTTCATGTGTACGTGGCAATGATAAAAGAAGATTTATAATGCATTACAGTTGTAATTAAGGTATAAATTCTTACATGACACAAAATGTTGTCACAGAGATATTCAAAAAATACATTTTTGGGGGAGCCATAGAGTTATTCAAATTTGACTTTTTCCTTCAACAAAGTTATTAACATTTAGTTGCTTATAACAATCATCAGAGCTCTTTTTGACAATAATTCGATAAAGTTAGGATTGGGCAATAATTTACAATTCCGAAATTTGTTCTATTTAATCATCAAACAGTCAAAATTTGAAGGGCACTGATGCACTTAGATGCCTTCATGCGCCATACAAAGACCTCTTTATCAGCCCCCACCAAACTCTTATAGAACTTCAAAGAATCCATACCGCGTATTACTATAACCTAGTGATGTTTCACACACTTATTAGTCAACAGCCAATAGCGGAGTTTCAATTAGTTTAACACTTTAGTTTTTAGAATATAAAATTGGAAGCTTGGCTTTCAGCCTAGCTACAGGTATGTATCTGTTTGATCTACTTTTCTTAATAATAAAATATTATTATTATTATTATTATTATTAAAATATTATCATTTTATGTGGTCTATGGTCTATGAGTTTATTGCCAACGAGGCAATTGAGCTAAGAAGCGAGGTTGCCTTGGCGGCACATTCATAATCCCACGCAATGTAGGCAAAAACTCTCAAATTCTGCATAACCCTCTAAAATTTGCATTTTTGAACATATTCAGGTGTAAGCAAGACCCCGTATTTGGGCAGTGACGTTATGATCCTGTATTTACAACTCAGTGGTTCGAAATTGGGTGATCCTATGTGCAGCTGTTTGTTTTCTGTTTAAGAGGCCCTAACAGGTGAGCAAGTTTTAATATGATTTCTAGTTTGAAAGGGCTATTAGTGCTCTGGTTTGCTTTACAAATTGTGTTTAAAGCAGCAGCTGATCTAGGAATAGGGTTTTATGCTCCAGTTTTTATCAGAACAAGCTTGTTCTTTACAGCTCGATTTACATTGAGGTAGCATGTTCGCTTCTTGACTCAGTACCAGGGTTTTAAGTGTTATCTTTACCTTTGTAAATTGAATTTTATGCAATAGCTAATCAAGGAATTGCTGGTTGTTGGTGTCACACCATTCAAAATAGATCAAAATCAAAATCAAAACCGTTCAATAGATTAAGTCTAGAATCTGGGAAATGAAAGGAGGTAAATATACAAAGACCGTCGCCAAGATTCAGGTCAGAGGAATATTTCGTATACGAGATATCCAAGGAAATGTTTACACAAAATTAATAGAGATTTGTATGGAGACGCCATGTTGGTACCCATCCGGATGAGCACCAATAGCGGACAGAATCCAACAGAAACATCTGTTACCGAGTTTTGCTACAAAAGCGTGAATTTATTCTTCGAGGAACTCATAAACATTAAAGTAATCCTTTGTCTAATACATGAACTGTTTAGAGAGCAGAATTCCCTGAAATAAGTGATTAAATTTCTTTTACCTACATGACAGCTCTCTAATGGCGGTCATGTAAACGCCGCGTCACGCAAATGCTTAGAAATTCAAGCGTACTCTAGTTTCTTTTCCACATATTGTACTATTTTGGGGACAACTGAACTATATCGTTCGTTATACTGTGGTTTTCGTTATTTAGAGGTTTGTCATGTATCAGGGTTCCACTGTATTAAGAGATTTGACTGTGATGCTTACCTTGAAAACATATCTGCAAGTAATGTCATTCCTTTTTCCCGTGCAATCTCCTCGGGTATTTTTCCTTCCTTATCCTTCATGTGAAGTGCCTCCATAGATCCAGGCTGATCTAACAGGTATGTAGCCAGCTGAGTGAAACCCAGTCTGGCACAAATATGAAGCAGGGTTTCCTGGCCTAAATTAAAAGTAACTTGTTAAAAATTGATCAGCAAACTCAGGGTGTCTTGGAAGCAGCATGGTAAAATAAAGCTTTTGCAGTTTTCTGCAGGATGGTGGTGTTAGTGCTTGGCCTTCTGCACAGGACGGTCCACATTTGGTTCCCGGGTGTGACCACAAATCCTTGTCTCAACTTCTTTTCTTTCTCTGTGGCTTTAAGTAGCTTTATACACCCATAAAACATAGCACTGATGGTGGGGGGATGGGGGGGGGGGTAAATGGAGCACACCGTCAGCCTCAGGTTTCTCCATCAAATGAGTACTTTAAACCAAGGTCTTAGGCAGAAGGGTATATCCAGGGGTCCTCTGAAAACCCACTTGCAGAAGACTGAAATAATATTATTTATGCTTTGAAGACAATGGATACCGAGAGTAACCCTTGGTTAAAAAATTTAACCCAAATTCAGTTTTGACCTGTAACACATAGTACACTGGAATGGACAACCACTGGGAAACTGAAACCTTTTTGCAGAGGAAAAAACAGAGGAAATGTTCCCCATGGAGTAGTGTACATTCTAGATTAATTACACCCTTTAAATCACTAAACCACCACATAATCCTTACAACAATCACCAATTACGTCTATCAGCATTTAACAAAGATTTAAGCCTCTTATTACTTACCATTTCTGTTTGAATAATTTTCTATGCCATTTTCTCCAAACAGTGACCAAGAAGGAGACAAATCCAGAAATTCAAATGCATTTGTTATTCTGGAATCTAGGATGTCCTTCAGTTCCTTAGAAAAGTTTTTTGATATGACAGATAAGGATCCAACGCATTCAAATAACTTGCTCTCTGACGCACCATCTGCCAAAAGTCGTGCAATAATCTGTTCAATTTCCAGCGAGTATGAAAATTTGTGCGATGATAGCGACCCCAGTTTGTTATCTTTGGTACAGTATATAGTAAGGGACACCTTCTCTGCTTGGTCATGATCTATTAAAAGAAATAAAAGAATTTTATCAGCACATACTATTTATTACTTCATTTACGTATTACTTCAAAGTAACTAATTTTATTTAATACCTGCCTTAGATGGCTTTGATCCCCACCAAAGCTAAAGATTGAATGCTAGTTTAGCCCAGTTTCTTTCAAACTTTGGGAATTATAATCCATTTCTTTCATTCACATTTACCGTTGAACTTCCATTAAGCAACAACAACAACAATAACCTTTATTTACATGACTATTATTATTTACAGTATTGCAAACGGTATGTAAAATGAGAACGAAAAGAAAAAGAAATAATAATAATTATGATATTAATAACAGATAACCAAGTAACATTTATTTATTCTTACATAACAGTACACTTTCATGCCAATTATTCAGTAATGAGATATAATTCATCTATTGTAAATAAAGATAAATATCGGAGTTCATAAGTTTAATCACCAGGTCCGAGTAAGCTACTGAAAATTATGGAGATGACTTTGTATTCGAGCAAAAAATTCATTTCTAAGTTTTAAATATTTTGAGCTATATAGCAGTCCCAAGAGTTCACTAACATCAGTTTTCTCCCAACAACATCAATACATGACCAAGAGCAAAGGTTATGAGAAGTATTAAAATGATCACCTAAGGGGAAAAGCTTTGATCTTTTGTTGCATTTTCTCAACTAATTCCTTAAGGAAATGTATGGTGATCAGTCTCGAGAATTGGTATGTGGATATCGGGCTTAAAGGCTTAAAACTCACTCTTTTACTTACCAGGCACAATAGCACGGAGAGTGAATGCATTCAGCTGCTGTGCTGTTGTAACATGACGCTGATTTTTTCCTTCAAATACCATATAAAAATCTCCACTGTCTGGCAAAGGATATTCATCAGAGTAGGTAATAAATATCACCTCCCCACCCTACAATATGGAGATACAATAATATATTAAAATTAACCAAAGAAACACTGAAGGGCAAAACACAGTAGGCAACAAGTCACAGTAACAAATTGCTTTGTTTGTACTGCAGAATCTTTGTGGAAATCAATGTCTTTATATAACAGAATTTTGTCATCCCAGCAAGTTACACAAAATCAAAACAAATTCAATTTGTGCAACTTGTTGGGTTGTGGAGAAAAGGATTTGACACAAGAATTCTTCATTACACATGCAGCAATTTGTCGCTGCAACGTTTCATGCAACTTGTCAGCTGACCTGAACACAAGGTGAGATTCACTGCTGTGACATATTGCCTAGTGTGTCAGGAGAAAAAGCAAGCTTCCCTGGCCCTCTGTTACACTGTTTGTAATATTGATAATTAGAGAGAATGTGTCCAGTGTGACCACTTGAATGTTAGTTTTTAAGCAGTATTAGTGCAGTACAAGCACTACAAGATTCACTGGTTGTGTGTCACCAGCATAGCTGTGTGGCAGGCAATTGAAGCAGAAAGAAAAAGAGGAATTAAGTCATGGAAGTACATAAAGGGTATGGAGGGAGGAGGAGCCCGTTGCATCCTTGTTCTCCCATATTTTCCATTCCAGCCTTTCCCCTACAATTATTGCCTGCCACAGAGGCAAAGAATTCACTCCTTTCAATTTAATACAAATGCAAAAATGTTCATGGAAAATACAAAAAAGCACATGCTGCTGCACCATAGAACAATAAATACGATTTTTCTCACACAAGCACGAAGGTTAGAGCTACACATGCATGCTCATGAAACATGGCTGTATCTATGGGATAATAAATACATTGCTGATTGATTTAAGCATATATATATATAGCGTATTTCAAAATAAAGGATCAGGATATCACCAGTTAGTTTTAATAAATCTTCTTATGGAGTATGACAGTAGCAATAAAAACTCCTGTTGTAAAATACTGGCCTTGCACTAGAATGTAAGTACTAGACAATACCTGTCTAACACCTGTCTGACAAAAATGTATACTTCCTTAAACTTCTTGATCTTTATAATTAACCACCAGCCACAACAATTCTAGTAATTTGCTTTTCTTTAATCTTGACCTTTTTGTGCTTTAACTAAGGATTTCAGAGTTATTTTTAATTAATACCTTCCTATTTTAGATGATTTTTTAAAGCCTCTTTTTGTTCTAAGGTGTCTATCTTTAAACTTTTATGCCACTACAAAACACCACTGATCAGCAACTGCATGTTACACTATCCATTTCAAAGTCAAAGTAATCAAACTATTAGTTATACACCATTTCTGCAAGTACAGCACAGTCTAATTTAAGCCAGTGAGGAAAGCTGTTGTTGCAACCATTCATAAAATCCATCAGCTGTCCTTCTCAGTTGTGCTGTTTGTTTTGCCAATCTAGTACAACAACTTTGGAGATTTAACTTAGAGCTTCGGGTTTCAAGCAAACAGAAAAATTGGCCTTGTTCGGGCAAAAGAAAATTACACATCAAGTAGTGTGACAAATTTCTTCTTTGGAGTCAGTTGATACATCTTAGTACTGTATGTCATCAACAGCTTAAGGTGTTACAGTGTAATAATTGTACCTGAAATATCCCTTGTAGAGTTAATTCTTTTCACTCTTATCCCAGAATGTGGACATGCAAATCCCTGGGATTATCAAACTGAATATCGTAAAAGAGTAAATACCTGACATTTTTAATAACTGAGTAACACCTGACATTTTTAACTCTGTACAAAGCAAGTTATTAAAAATAGACTGATTGATACTGCCACAGAAATGCACTTGCATACAGTACAATAACAGGAAATTTTTTCACCTTAATTATGATGGGTTTGGCAGTGGCCTTGCCCTTTCAAATCACTTAAAGTGAGGAACAATCTTTCCACAGGACCAACATCACGTTGTTATTGAATGAAAAAACCTTATATGGCTACTGTAACACTAACAATATATTGTTGGAAGTGTGATTTGCAAATATTTTCTTGTTATCTACTTTGCTCGCTGTAAGAGAATCTGTGAGTTTAAAATGCTGAGGTAACTGCAGAAAATAAGTCCAATAATCCCAGTCATTTAAAAGTTTGAACCAGACTAAGTGGTCAATTTAATGTTTATATTAGAGAAAAAAATCACTCTTAAATCTTCTTTAAATATTTTTTTCCATTTGAAAGATCATCACAGTTAAGATACAACTTGAGGACTAATGAAGTAGAGCTTCCCACATTAACCCATTAAGTTCTGCTGAATCATGCTTTTAATCTGGAGGTTTAAGTTATGGGAGCAAAAAAACCAAACAAAGAGACCCGTTGACAGCTCAAGACATGTCAAGAGTATTAATTTACCAAAAACGATTATGGAAGAATATGGGATGAAAACAAAGGTGAAAATTCGGATCTTGTTTCAAGGTTTGCTGATATAGTAAAGACCCAAAAACAAACCCACGCTTTCTAGTGGTGAGAAGTTAGTTTACCAAAACAACATCTCTCTCACCATATAGGCGCGCCATGAAACTTTATTTACAAACTTCATCCAAACAAATCGTGAGTCGTTAATCAGTCCAAAAGGAGTACAAATAAGCAGCAGACGGCTAAACTTCAGCTCGGAAACATTTTAATCTTGTCACGAACGAATTACTTGAGGCAAGATTGCAAAGTTGTCAATCGAACTGACCCGATCGCGTGACTAAGTATTGAGAGCATGTTTCTAGGTATGGAAATCGACAAAAGTCAACCAAACATTCGGACGATCGAATCTTGCATCTTATGTAAACAAACTTTTCTCTTGGTGTGAGGTTCGAAATAACTTTACGCTACATTATCGAACATCACGTCCAGTCTTGCAATTTTGCTCAATTAACAAAGTTGTCCGACAATAGTAATGTACAAAACAAAACATTACCAATTCATGTCATTAAACCGATGACCCTAAATAAGCACTGCGAACGCGGACGGATAACAAATTCCTTTGAATCCAAATAAAATGATTTGGATGGTGTAAAGTTCATTTGCAACGGTGAAGTCGCGATTATTTTAAAGCCCCTGGCGAAGCCATTAATCAGTAAATAAGATAGCCCTACGGATTCTCTACTTACGCGGGTCGGCGAGCTTTGTGGAGTGAAGGCCATGCAACATGCCTCTGTGAAATAAAAAGAATAATCGTAGAATGAGAAACAGGATTTCAAAACGTGGTTTGATGAGCGCGCGAGAAGGGCATGGTACATATGTGTACCCTAAGCTTTTCAAATGCAAATTTCAACCTTTCAGAGGAAAAATAGGGCTGGAAGTATGAACCGTCTGACATGTCGAAATTAAGGAACTTACATCTTAAACAAAGCAAAATACGCAAATGTTGTGTACATCATTCATAATTCCCTGAGACATTTCAACTCAAACCTGAGTCTCTTCCTTTGCGAAGATCTTTCCCTTTGATCTGATAGTTTTGTTTAATTTCTAATGTGACCACCGCTCGATACATTTCATCCTCGAGGTATTTTGACTTCAATTTAATCAAAGGTAGAGTATTTTTCCAGCCAAAACGTGGGGATGTAACTTGTCTCCCTCAAATAACTAAAATAATCCAAACAGACGAAGTTTCTCGGATACAAAAGGCAGTTACAGAGATTTTAACTTGCCTCCTACGAAGCATTCAATTAACAAAAATTATCCACTGATTTCCTTCGTCATTTCATGGCAAGAAAATCGTTATCCTTGTGTCTTGGTGTCAATTTTTTTTTCACCCTTATAAATGGCTGTAAATGTACTCTTAAATGTTAATCATAAAACAACAAATATTGCACTCAAATGGAAGGGTAATTTGGTGGGTAAAAGTCGCAATTCGCATTGAGCGTGTAAATCGTTGAAACCTTTTAAATGCGAAATCTTCTACTCATATTACCGCCAACGGTTACAACTGAATAATAAAACACATTACTTGACCAAATGGTCTGATTACGATATTTTTACGGAAACCAATTTAGTCTAAATGTAATGTGTATTCGATTTAACGTGAACATGTGCGGCTCGTTTAATGAGTATGTTCTTGAAGACAACACACTCGCGATGTATATTTATAGCAAGAAACTGAGGAAACCGAGTAACTACTGACCATGGTATGATTTCATTTTCTGGGAAAACCAAAGGAAGATTAGCACACGAAGCCCTACATAACTTCTATTTTGCTGGTAACACGACATCACTGAGTTAATCTTAGCTGACGGGCTAAATATACATCGCCCATACTATCTATAAACTTCGCCGTAGTTTTTTTTTCCAATTTGCCACTGAGGAAAGTTGTGACCCCCATACTATTCAGTCAAGAACAAGCGTGAATAGCCGATAAATTTCAAAACAGTAGGCAATACTAACGTACCTGAAGACTTGTCACTGCCTTTCAACTTTGCAGAGCTCATTTCAAATCTCTGATGACACAATTTCCCTCAATGAATCACGTACATTCACACACCCGTGGAATAAAGCCTACAATAGTTCTTCGGAGAGAGCGATCGCTAGCAAAACCACGAAACTAGTAGTGCCTTAACACTCATTATGTGTCTTCAACAGCTAACTACGAAGCAAAATACACAAAACAGCGCCTCGTGGAAGGTAAATCACATCCATGATAGACATCGTTGCCTAGTACCATTAGACCTGCTCCATGTAAATCACCGGCGCCATTTTCGTTTCGGCCACCATCCGGTAATTTTCTCATTTACAAACTGTTTGGCTGCATTCCACCATAAATTAAGGCTTGAATAGCTGGAGACACATCTATTACGCTGTAAAACGTTTTCACGTGGGCAAAAATTTCCAAGTCTTTCAATGCGAATCAGCCGAACCTATAAAACAATTCACTTTGGAATGAACTACCAACACAACACGCTGGTGACGTCACGACTTTTTGTTCAACCTGTTACCTCTCCGGAGGGGAAAGGAAGCGGAGCACCTGACATTTCACACAATCCCTGACCCTGAGGCGATATTTCTTAACTTATATTTTGACGCTTTAGAGGTACTGTTCATTTATTTTTTCAATAGAACTTCTACACAGAACAACGAATAACGAAGTACTAATGTCATGAGGTCGAAGTGCTTCTGAAAGAAAGCTAAGAGGCCCAACCATCAAAATAATGACTCATATTTTAATTCTTTTACTCAGAAAGCTGGAAAAGAAAAAAAACATTTTGGTGAACAACTAACAAGCAGAATCCAATATTCTTGAATATCATTATGTCGGTACATCAAGTCCTTAAGCGTGGAGCTTTCATTTTTGCTGTCGTTATAGTTCTTACATTACAATAACATTCAATCAACAGAACTTCTTGGTAAATATCAAGCTTTGAGCGATTATTCTGGAGGCAAATCATGGCCGATTGGAATCGCTATAAGACACAATTTTCCGGCATGGGAAATGCCTTCCTTTCAGTTTAGCAGCTAATTTATGAACTTAGTTAAAAGAGTAATTTTAACTTTACAAGTGTTATCTTCCCTTTTAAAGTTTATTCTGATTTGGTCACGTCTCTGTTTGTACATAAAACATCTTTTTTTGTAAACGTTTTGCTATTGCTTTCGTTATTTTTCGGTAAGAACATCATTGCAGTTGCAATGCTGAGCATACGCACAGCCATATCAAAAAGGTTTGAAGATGTACCATCAGGTACCATTAGTAAAACGCAGCTGCTAGCTGCGGATGAACTTGGACCCCATTAGGCTACGCCTCCTGCAGCGTATTTTAAGGCCCGTTCATTTTCAGCCTGCACGTATTTGCATTAAATCTCTCACCACCCCCCCCCCCCGGGGGTACTCCTATGATGGCCGGGGAGGCTCCGCCCGAAAGGGGTATCTTTTTCAGTCTTCAGGTATATGAAGGGGTAGCGATTTCCTAGTAGAAGTACTTAAAAGGGTGGGAAAATCTGTCATTTGGGGGAACAGATAAATTTTATGGGTTTACTAAAGTCGAGAAAACGTTCTATTCTTGTTCAGTACCTCCCTTCCCCCCCCCCCCTCCCTCACGGGGATCTAACCACATCAGTCTCAAACCAGTCTCAAACCCTTAATTATACAGTGGCAATTTTAACAAACTAAATAAGATGCTGGAAGTAACAGTTTGAAATTTAGTGAGCTGAGGAGATGGCAAGTTTTTGTCCGAAGCCCTCTCGATATTTTTCTCTGACTGGTTTGTAAACGTAAATAATTTATTTCAGGACCCCTAATGGGCTCCTGTACATTCCTTACACTGGGTTTCCTAATTACATATATTTGCCTGAAAACGTACAGTGCAAAGTTACGCGAGTGAATACTACATACATGAATGAGGGTTTACGAGAATTGTGGTTTTCAGAAAGGCCTTAACTTTACTACAGTTCCGCTTCTTAATTTAAGGTAAGAAGAAAAAACCGTATCTGGAGCTGATTCGAAGCTCAGGCTGCGCAAAAAAGGTATAAAGTTAATATATTCCGTAGTTAATTAATAAAAATACTACATGAACGCGAAATGGCGATCAAAGACTCTCTGTAATGCAGTTTGATCATGTACATTTGCTACTGCTTATTACGAACTAGACTGTTGAAAATTTCCTATTTTTCCAAAGTTTGGTATCCAATGCAAATATTAGGTTTTGACAAAGCTACTGAAAGCTGTTCAAGAATCTGGGAGGTATAATATGAGCTCGTATTGGTAAACTTCTTTTTAGAGCTTTTCCACTCCAATGCTCAAGGAGGAAGCTAATTTATGCACTTCATAATCGTTCTGTTTATTCAACTTAACCGCAAAGAGGATAGAGCTGTTGCGTTATTTCCGCTAAAAAGGAATCCATTTCATCTTGTCTAGACCAGGTATTGTGTTCTATTGCTATGATATTGGCTGAGAGTGAAACTAGCCGACGTTGTGGTGCCAGGGTATCCCAACGGCTTTAAATTCCTAACATTTTTATCTAGCATCGAAGTTTCTTGAATTTTATCCGTTAAAATAGCTCTGACATAACGAAAAAGTGATTGATAAACTTAAGTAGTGTTGATTAGTAACCTTACTAGTAAAAACAACGTGCAGTGCTGTGTATTGAGAATTGCCCGGATAACTGACAAGCCTAATTCGAGTCCTCTTCAAAGACTTTAAAGGGACGTAGAAAAGGGAAATCTTTCATACATGTTTAAAATACTGTCAAGTTTTTGTTTTGATTCATATTCAACAAAATTCGCCCTGTTCTAATTTTAAAAACGTGACCGGAAAGGGTATATTGCTTGAAAATTTTTTCATCCATATCCGCAGCGCTGCATGCCGGATCTCAGCTGATTCGCGCTGTGATCTCGTCACATTTGTAGTAACACTTGTCACGTTATGCCCTCCCCAATGTTCACTTATCAACCATTGGAAAATATACCCGAATCTCAACATTGGTGAAGGAGAGAAGGAGTACACTCGGGAAAAGTGAAATAAGTTCAGTGGTTGAGAAGGCTTGACACGAAAAATCCTTAGTTTCAGTCTAGTGTTTCAAATTAGGCGAGTATTGTAAAGTTAGCAAGTACAACTACAAATTCACTTACTACCTGCATAGTCCAATTGGGTCTTTGAGCATTCATTTTCCCGCTTAATTCTTTCCGTGTTCATTCATGTTGGCTGAGTTGTTATTTTTTTTACAGTTCTTTGCCTTTTTTCCGCTGAATTTTGGTGTTTAGAGAAGAACTCTTCTCCGAACTAAACTTTGCCAGCCACTTTTTTGAGTCCTCTTTGGTCCCTGCTCAAACCTTTATACGCAAATTGAAAAACTTGCCAAATATTTTCCGCTTAGTGTTCTCGTTTTGCCATAGATCAGGTTGCACGTTCGCATGATCCTCTTAGGTTTGTAGACTGAAGCATTTCGTGAATGAGTTCAAAGAATTAGACGAAAATAAAAGCTGCACTAAGAAGTTAAAAAATTTAGCAAGTGTAAAGTAAATTCGTTCTTTATTCATCTAGGTTAATGTCAATTAGAAAGGTCAAACCTGAATTTTCTAAAAAATAAATAGTCATAGCAACTGATAACTGTTATTTACAATTCAAGAAATGTGAAAAGGAGGTAATTAAAAGTTTGAGGGGATAAAAGAGATTGCCTCTTTTTAGTTTGTAGCCTTCATAAACCTTTGTTCCCATCAGGTGAAGAACAGTTACCCGTAACTCGTGCAATTTTAGAGTCAAAAACCACTGTAAAAATGAGTCACCAACCTTGCTCGACGTCAAATCGTGACCATGGAGTCATTGGAGTCAATTTTAAAAAGACTCAGGTAAAAACAACCAGTTACGATATTTCCACTCGCCAGTAACTCTATGCATTAGTCAACAAATAAATCATAAAAGAAATATGTGCAGCATACATGTGGTGAGACAAAGATCGGAATGTTATATAATATGACGTGGTATGGTGGGGCTACTTATAACATAAAAACAAATAATAGCTTGTTACTATAAACAGATAGGTTAGCAGGTTATCACGTATATTTCGCGCGTGCTGTTTCAAAATTCACGTCAATCCTTATAAAGATATGGATCAGTGACGAAGAACTGAAGTATTCTAAAACCGCTGTGGTCTTCTATGTTACTAAAAGTCGCCATCAAGACTGTTTTAATGAACAGGGACGTCCAATACTCAAGTCTATATACTTGTAATCATATCCATACAGCGGTTTTAGAGTGGTTTTCGTTTGAGTGTCGTAAAACCAAAACCAAAGTAATTACTCTGGCCAATCACATAGGACACAGACAATACACTGAACCAATCAAAACTCGAAGTAATTACATGTGGCTGACGCAAAGCGCGGGAAAATGCATGCGAGCGCGTCACAATTGGCTTTGGTTTTACTTCTGATTGGATGAAAAGGTGGCGCGAATCTTTTAAGCCAATCGCATCGTGTAGAAAGTGCAAAACCAATTACTTTTCGACACTCAAATGAAAACCGCTCTAAAACACTTTCCTAACCACAACCATACCTACAGCAATCTAGTGATATGCCGCTCATTCCTATTGAAAGAGCTAAGAATGGACGTGATTCTCTCAAGAGGACGCGCAAACCGGCAAAAGCGTCTTGGCGTCAGTAAACGTGATCAACCGTTATTTGTAAATGGTGTACATAGTTCTATTTCTTTTTTCTGATATATCGTTTTTCTAGCTTCAATGATGCAGTCCTCCGCTGCTCTGCCTGGGTGGAGATCTTCGTCCCTGTTTAATGGCCCCAAAAATGTATTGCTCTGTACGTGATCTCGTCTTCGATTGTCCTCCAATCGAATTCTCCTCACTCAGATGACATTCGACATTGGTGGTGAATTTCGATAGGGTTGCCTTTTTGTGAGTTGGCCACGCTGCTCGGAGTGTACACGTTCCGAAGTTTACTGGTGCTATGTAATCTTTTTTAAAGTATGTCCTCCATTGTTCAGCTCTCCGAGAAGTATACGGCATCAGGGAATTTTAGCATCGACGACGGCGGCGGCAGTCAAAACGTCAACGGCGATGTACGTGCAAACTAGATGTTTTTCTTGATAAACCTATTGCTTTTTTGACGTTCTCGTTGCCGTCGTTACAAAACTCCCTAGTAGGGGCCTTACGATCCGACAACGGCGACGTCCATAAAACCTCACTGAAAACTAGACTCCGTATCGTTTTAAATACACCGTAATTTTTAGGGAGTTATTATAACTCCAAAAATGGAGTAAAAATTTTAGGTACAGGATAACCCCTTTTTGGGGGTTATTTTAACTCCTAATTTAACTCCCAATTTGGGGTCATTTTTACTCCTGAAAAAGGGTTCTTTTAACTCCCAGTCTGGAGTTAAAATTACTCCGAAATGGGGTTATTTATACTCCTTACATGGGTTGTTTTTACTCTTTTTGGAGTTAATTTAACTCTGAAAGTGGAGTAAAAATTTTAGGTACAGGGTAACTCCTTTTTGGGCGTTATTTTAACTCCTCAATATCTGGGGTCACTTTTACTCCTGAAAAAGAGTTCTTTAAACTCCTTTTTGGAGTTAAAGTAACTCCACGAAAAATAACTCCACTGTAAGGAGTTAAATTAGCCCCACTAGAGGAGTTATTATAACTCCCTGAAAATTACAGTGTAGACTGCAAAACAGTCCGTATTTTTGCGTATATTCAAGTACACGCGAGCAGTCAAACAAAGGTTTGGAACGAGGCTGAAAACAGAAAGCGAGATTTCCCTGCTGATTCAGTTTGAGAAAAAACCGACCGTTTTGCAGTCTACTTTTCATTTTCCCAAGTCACCCAGCTACTTAAAAGAAGGGAAGTTCTGTTGGTGCTGAAGAGAGGGGGCCGCTCCTTAGTTCACACAGAGATGGTTAAATTTATCTCCTTGCCGTTCCCGTCCTCAAAAAAACTTAAAATTTGGTCATTTCACGTCATAGTCGTGCAGGAACGGCAAAGAAATTTACAAAAAAAAGTGTGGTGCACCTGCAGAGTTGTTTTGTTGCCGTTGCCATCACCGTCGAAGTTTTGTTAGGTCCCCAGTACACGTTCGACGGCAACTCCTTCTAAAGTTGATGCTGAAATCGTTGGAAAGGTCGCTTTCCGCACCGGCTTTAGCTGGGCGGACCTCGACATCTTCAGTACTACAGGCTAGTAGGCACGTGGGTACCTGAACAATGTTGAAGCTAAAAAACAAACAAAATAGAAAAATAGACGGAAGGGATATATGCTACAGCTAAAAAGTGCACCTCCTTTTAACACCTTATTACTTGCTTTCAAATAATTCACCAAAGGACTTGCAGTGATTTTTCCGGTTTTTCCACACGAGAACATGCCGCACGAAGGCCGCTGCTGTTGCCTGCAGAAGGCATAACAAATCAAACATTAATTTCAACAAGGCCTCTGTATGGAAACGATTTGGGAAATGACGGGGTGCATGCTGTATAGTTTTTCAAATCTACCCTAACCTGTTCGATAAACGTCTGACGATTACACCTTTAGTCCAAACAATCTATTAAAATGTGCGGACGTCTTAGGAATCAGACTTCCGTTTAATTACAATCTCTAAAAATAACTTTAGTGAAATTCGCATGCATATCTCAGCCAACGCCCTAAGATTAAATCCGGCTCCGTTCCATTATTCTCTCTTGATACGTTATTACCAATTTGACTTTCCTGAGCCTAATGATTCAACCCAGTGACCGAGATACGGTAAGGTCCGTTTTAAACTCTAGACTTCACACGTGCCAAGTCAAGTGCAAATGAGCGAGAAAAAAATTTTCCATATACGCAACGACGATTCTTAGCGCAACACAGCAACAATGTTGCAACGCTGTGTTGCGCTAAAAATCGGCATTGCGAATCGTCTCATGTAACAAGAACTTTAAGCACCCAAGACGGCGACGACAACGAGAACTGCGAAAAAGCAATAGACAATTTTACACGCGCAGCACGCTTTTTTGTACATTTCTTTACCGTCATTGCACGATTGTGGCGTGTACCTCCTGGTTTATGGTATTCTGGAGGACGTGAACTGAAGAATCATTATATGACTTTTTCTAACTTAGATACAGTCCCTTAGAATTAGAATCCAGCCAAAAGTCGCAAACATTTGACAAATCGAACGAGAAGAAATAAGAGCAATAAACTGGTTTGAAACAGCGTGAATTCACTTTTTAAGTGACGTTTTCTTCGTAGCTATCGTCGTTGTGGATGCCTAATAAGCTCACAGTACAGGGGCGGATCTAGGGGGAGGGTGCGGGGGGTGCGCACCCTCCCCTGAGATGACCTGCGGTTTTCTAATACAACTGGTATTCTGCAAAAAGAAAAAAACTATGTGGTTTATTGGTGTTGAAGCAGAGCAAGAGACGAGTGCACCCCCTCCTAAAAAAAATCCTGGATCCGCCCCTGCAGTAGAACTGAACATGCACTCGGTTTGTTTACTATCAACAAGATCTTCTTTTCTTTGAATTTGACTTTGTGACGAAGCGCTACAGCGTCAGCATTGAGACAGTAACGTAGGTTTTTTTTTAGGTGGTAATCTGTTTGAGTTGGATGAACTGAATCATGTTCCAACACCTTTTCCAACCGGTGAGTAATGGTTTTGTCGCAATTTTATAATCTTGCTTAAGTTCCACACATGTCCGATAATCACCACTTATTCAAGTCGTAAAATCTAAGAATCAAGTGTTATGAGTCGTTAAGTTGTGCGATTGGTTCATCAAGCTGTGAATGCGATACGTTTGAGTGAAATAACTTTTCTGCAGAGTAATTTTTAAGGAGTTATAATAACTCCTCTAGTGGGGTTAATTTAACTCCTTACAGAGGAGTTATTTTTTGGGGGAGTTATTTTAACCCTAAGAAAGGAGTTTACAGAACTCTTTTTCAGGAGTAAAAATGACCCCTGCAGATATTGAGGAGTTAAAATAACCCCCAAAAAGGAGTTATCCTGTACCTAAAAATTCTTACTCCACTTCCAGAGTTAAAGTAACTCCAAAGAGAGTAAAAACAACCCATGTAAGGAGTAAAAATAACCTCATTTTCGGAGTTACTCCAGACTGAAGGTGAAAGAACTCTTTTTCAGGAGTAAATATGACCCCAATTTTGGAGTTAAATCAGGAGTTAAAATAACCCATAAAAGGGGTTATCCTGTACCTGAAATTTTTACTCCATTTTTGGGGTATAATAACTCCCTCAAAATTACTGTGTCCATCTCATTAGACAAATGGATAAGTGTAGAGAGGTGGTCCTGTCAAGTGGTGCGGTTCGTTGGAATCGTACAACTGGTAAAATAGCATCACGCCTCATCAGAGACACTTAGAATTTGTGGGCAAAGTTGTCGAGAGGAGGCCCCTGTCAAGTGGTTCAATTCGCACAAGTCGTACAGCTGGTGAAAGTGCGTCTCATTAGCGACAACTGCAACCCTCAGGTAGAGTCACTAGTCTACAGTTTTTTTAAAGTACTGGGTGTCCTTTTTTTCTTTAGCATCAAAGATATAATCCTTGTGCCCTTTTCTGCATGCGGATGGTAAATATTTTCGGTCCATTCTCTGCCCATAAGTGGTCTCCCTGTAACTGTGTTTCTACAGCTACTTGAGATTATTTTGAAGATTTACAGGGCCCAAGAAAAGTCTCATTTCGCGCCAGAGGCCCGGTTTACGCCTAAAATTTCTGGTAAACGCGCACGCAGGTAAGGCCAGCTTTCCAAGGATCTCTATTTAGATTTCTCAACCTGGTACCTGCGTTAAATCTCGGATTATCATCTTGAATGCCTCGAAACAGAACGTAAACGAAGCTTAAAATGAAGTTAACGTGGACTTAACCGAACTCAATTGAACAATGACGTTTGATATCACACAAATTTTAAGTGAATTCGATTTCCTAAAGAAAATGTCACCGGTTGACTTTGTGCGTGAATAAAACATACCATTTCTGACCGTTGACCAGTTTACGCTCAGTTGTCAGTTGCCCTCCCTGAGTTATGAAGCAACGTTGTTCAATTCATTTTAAATTCATTGGGTCAATTTTAGTCTGAAATGTCAGCCAACTCCACCCCAGTGGGCGAGAGGCGGGGGGGGGGGGGTGCGGTACTGAAAGACCCTCAGAATTCAGACATCTCTCTCCCATGCACCTCCTACAGGTTGGGGGGGGGGGGGGATGGAGACGGCTGACACTGATATCAGACTAGCTCAATTTGTGAAGAGCAGCTATGAACGGTCTACATTTGTGCCGGTACCAATATTAGTTTTTCGTAAAATCAAATGTCATAATGTATCAATTCTGTATGCAAAAGGAAACGAATCAGTTGGGATCATAAAGTGAAGTCTCTTGACTTGAACAGGGTAGCGGAATGAACGATTTTTGTCTTAAACAGGGTCTGGGATTGAAAGCCTAGGCGGCGAACCTCTACCCAGACTTCCCTCGTATCCCCCCCGGATAACTTGCAACTTCATGCGCTTGAGCTTTTCCACTTTGCGTTCTTGTTCTTTATGGAGAACTGATGCCATCCTCTGGTTCAGTGTTTGAAAAAGCGTTATTATTTAGCGCTACGTTTCGCTTAATTAAATAACTCCCTCGAACGTGCTTGAAGTACGACGATGAAGTAAGTAAGCCCCCAGGGTACTGCTTAATGGATTTACTGTGAATTGAAGTAGCTTAACTTATTTTTCGGATTAGAAAATGTTTCAAAGTTTCATTTGGTCTTGTTGCTGAGCAGCCTTAAGTGTTGACGAAGTCATCCCCAGTGTGATGATAGTCAAATGATTCGACGATTCACAGTAAATTCATATTGCCTTTAGCTTGCCTTGGGGCACCTCGAGTTTTGAGTTTATCGGCCTTCACCCAAAAGAGGTCTTCCTATGGCCTTTATTCTTTTCGTGTGTTTTCATGCGATCAGCTTAACTCAACCGTATACGGAGCAAGTTGATTCAATGCTAGCAGTTGTGATGTTTCAAGAGCAACTTGGTTAGAAATTTAATTTCAAGAATTGTCCGCAAGCAGGGTTAATGACAACGTTCAAGTAGTCGAAAATTTGCCTGCGATACAGGATTGTGGCGATGACAACAGCTCTGTACACCTGGCAATAATTAGAGACGCACTCAGCGGCTTTGCTAAACTTGAAGTATTGGACAGTCCACCAGAGGAGCTGCTGATGTTTAACTTCCGATTGTCTAGATCTTTATAGTCCTCAAGGTAAGTTATATTTTTTAAAAGCTCGGCTGTACCACGGCAGATAGCAAAAAGTGAAAGAACTTCTGATGAGGTTCCATTTGAGTATTTGCATAGCAAAATTCACTTACAGATTACTGAAAAAATTAAAACTAACATCGTTCTTCGTTCATGTCAGCTCGGCGGCCCCGCAAACGAGGAAGCACGTTTTCATCTTCTGAATACATCACAGTGCAGTTGGTTGATCTGGATGGCACTTGTTCAGTGTTGACTTGTTGTTTTAGCCGTACTAACCTCATGTTGAGGATTGAGGACTTGACCTATCTGAACTGCCCAATATCACGTAAGGAAATTATATTGCAAACTATTAATGTCCATAAGTTATCTTTTTTTGAAAATAACGATAGACTGAAAAGCGTTTACTATGATAATTGCTGAAATCGAGATGAAAGGCCAACCATGTATCGAAAGGCCAGATGGTTAACAGTCCAAGGTTTGAGCTTGTAAGTACGGTTCGATACTGTAGTGTAATGAGTTTGGTACAGTACCGTATCCTTACTAAGCACAGCCAGCCAGAATTTTTTTTTTTCAAACTTGGTATAGTAGATCCCCTTAGCGGGCCCTACGTCTGATTGTAGTTACGGTTCATTGTTGGCCCGATGCTCGTCAAGCAGGGTTATTTATTCAATGCCCTTGATAAATGTGAATATCTTGTCACTATCTTGGCATAATAGGGGTGGGGGAGGGGGAAGGGGAGTCCAAACCCGCCTCCCTTATCGCATCCCCGCCCCTTTTTTCATGGTTTCCTCGCTTTAGTCCAGTCTTGAGATACGAAATATCGGTTGCGTAATTCCCCCTATTTTACCAGCTTCCCACTATTTTGGGGCTCCCACCTTCCGTCCTTTCCTCTCCCGCCTCCCGTACCCCTTCGTCCCCTATTCTCCTGGTCTCCCACCCCCCCTGGTGCTTATTTACAACTACCCCTTGCGTTCCAAAGGATTTCCTCAAAAAGACATGCTTTCTGTGCACCAGGCGGCTTGAGAAATGCTGCGGTTCTTGAATCTACTTGTTATCATTCTTCGATATAAGGGCGCTGAATTGTCAGTGGTTAAAAAAATGAAACAAAAAAAAAAAAAAAAGCGATGAAACACCAAGAGCCATGGCTCTTGGAAACACTGATAAGAAATGCTTGGCAAAAAGGCCATAAAAATTTTCATTAATTAGAGAAAAATAAAGCTTCAAAAACAGTAATGGATTGAAAGGCACAGCTTTGATTCCTATGTGGAGTCAACGCACATCGATGCAGTTACTTTGTCCAATGAAAAACCTTACAAACAATCTGGATAATTTTAATCGCATTATTTAGATGTCTTTTTTCTTTCATTTTAATTTTCGTTACCGCGTTCCCATGTACTGACTAAGCTCTATTAATATCCAAAGGGGAAAATGATGCCAGGCTGGAATTTCGAACTTGAAATGTTTAGTCAGCCCCTAATTTGTCAAATTCTTTTCAGGCAAAACTTTCGAACCTTTATATGATCCTAAGTTCTGGTTCAGCAGATTTCATCGTAAACTGGGGAGATCATTTACGTGTCAGCATTTTTTTAAAATTTTAAAATTTTATTTTCTCGTAAATAAAATTATTTAAAGTAAGTAGGCTTAGTACACTTTGTGTTGACCAGAGTTAACCAATGTGACCGATACATATTTGCTTTCACTGTTCTTGGCAAGAGTCTTGCACGAAAAGGTCACCTCTCAGACCGTCAAGAATTTCCGGTTATCTTCATTAAAATTCAATCAACATATATGAAGTGTACAAAAACCGAAAAAATACGTGTAATACCATCTGGACCGACAAAAGCATAACATCATGATACGAGAATTATTCTCTGCGTATTCTTTATGCACTGATTTTAGTACACTTTAAGTTCTTTCCACGATGAGTGGCGTTTAACGTTATCTGTTATACTGTTACTATCGTGGTTTTGGTGAGATAAGATTGTGCTTTCAGTGCTGTTTTTAATAAATTAAATAAGGTAATTGTGACAGTGCTATTAGCTTGCGTGAACGGGTGTTACCCAGATCGTGACCTTGTCCAGTCAAGAGTTTTGAATAGCCGGCAAATAACAGACGAAAATCTGAACGTCAAAACTTTGGGGGAAAAGAATTTTAAAACTAAGATAACAAATTTTCTTAAAATCCCTGCAATTATTCTCTTACGCTCATCAAAAGTTCTAATTAGTTTTAATTTCCTCTCAACTGGAAAGTAACATTGCAAAGATAAGGACTGATCGTGCAGATATGACAAGTTCCCAAGTGTGATCTTTTCGGATACGATCGGTATCTACCAATCACAGCCCATTCCTGATTGTTTATTAAGCGAGAGAGGGAAATTCAATAATTTAGATTGCCAGGCGGACAAACACGAACAACGACACCCTTTGTATTAACGTGGAAGATTGCTACAGCGCCGATTGCAAGGTAACCTTGAACTTAAAAGGAATCCACTTGATAGCATAAAAAACCTGTGTCTTGTATTTGTAAAATGTGATATTTTCCAATTTGTTGCTGACGATACTGTTCTTAACCATGGGACGTACAGGTTTCCGTTACTCTTTGAAAGTTTTTGGCGGGCTATTTAGTTGATACTGGTCTGACAAGGTGATAGTCTCCTGTAACGAAAGCGTTCGCTCAGGCAGACAACTCGTGTACAAATGAAAAATCTGCTGATAAAAGCTTAATGATATTTGCCTAACGCCTTAAATTAAACAACCACGCATTTTTATTCTACTGATTACACGGTCAATAATTAATCTCGGTGTTCCCTTGTCGGCGGTCTCACATTCAAAGTCATGGAAATCGAATAGCTGACAATATTTTGTCGCGTTTCACCGCTTTGCGGCAACTTTGAACAGAAACTGGCAAGTAATGAGGTTTAAATTTCAAATAATTTATTTCACATCAAAATTTAGTAATAGAGGAATGGCATCCAATAAATTTAAAACAGTTGAAAATAATGACGTTGGGCTATCTATGGTTTCTCTCGTTTCAGTAAAGCTTTATAGGAAGTCGTAATTCTCCTGGACCGTTTAAACAAAACCAGAGGCTTAAAGATATTATAACCCTTAAAAATATCTCCCAAACACTCAAAAAATAACAATCTTAATTTCCACAAAGAAGCTTTTGTCGTAATTAAATATCTGGTAATCATACTTCTTGCAACAAAAACACTGAATTTGATTACCTTTGTGATTAATACAACTAATAAAACTCTCTTAATAATGAATAAAAATACCCGTTTTGGCGGCCCGACTTAGCTTTTAAATTAAAACTACAAGCTAACGATTTTGGGTTACAACAGTAGTTTATTCCGGCGACCATCATGGCTAAAATTAAAATTCAGGTCGAAAAATCATGTCTCGCTGTGGTAAGTCGGTTAAGTCTACCATTTTTAAAATCTTAAAAGTAAATTGCTTCTTCTTGCAGATACAAAATAACGGCTTAGGAAGCGATTAAGTATTTTGAATGGGCGAAATTCTCTTGCGGTCCGCGGGAGTCTTTCATCCCTTTAAAGAGAAATATTCTAACTGTTCCGCCCTCTGTTTTTTTAAGTTATTGACTGTATTCATTTAAAAGATTTTTATTTTGCTGTGATCCGTTCTTTAAGTTGTCGTATACTTAAAAAGCCAACTAGTGGTCTATTATCAATGCTGCGTTCTGATTGGTTGAGCGACTACTAGGTTATATGTTATAGCCCACTAGTAGAGAAAAGCGCCGGCTTTGAAAACCAAAATAATAGCAGCTGAATCGCGTTTTGCTAGCTAAAGTTGCTTTGTCTCGATAGTTTTGACCAACTAGTTGGATTTTACTGAAACAATTATTCCTCTCGACCTCATGGCCTCTGAGTCAATAGCCCATGAGGCCGAAGGCCTCATGGGCTATTGACTCAGAGAAAAAAAAAAGTATACCATTAGCTATACTAAATCAGGTTTTATAATTTTGTTTCAAAATCCAAATGGACGCCACGCGCTTCCATTTTCGATTTTCATAGAGTGCCGAAATATCAGTTAAAGCCACGTGGCTAGCTTGCGAATACAGCTGTCTCAGCGAGCGGGAGAGACGGCTTGTATTCGCAGGTTACAATACTAGTCAAAAATGAAACACTCGTGTGCCGTTTCCATTTCCATTCCTCAATGGTGATTTGGGTATCACAGTCGTCTCATTGTTCCAAAGTAGCGCAACATTGGGGAAGGATAGAGTCACACTTCAGTGAGAACAAAGGAGTTGAAGAATGAATGTAAGAAATTTTCAAGAAGAGTCAAGAGAAATGGGTTGTTTACCATTCACCAAAATTGTCCGGGAAATCCGGCTGGAAAGTGAACGGAACACGACTTTTTGGATCGCTCCAGCGGAAAATTTGCGGGAGCAACGAAACATCTGAAAAGGTAGTCCTGTTTTTGCGGGCGGAATATTACAATCGGAAATTAGTGTTCCATTTCTTCAAAGTCAACTTTAATACCGGTTCAGGCCTTTGCGGTCGTTTTCCGGTAAATGGATCTGATTTGTACAAGTGGTAAACGTGATTCCGGGACGAAATTCACCACGGTCGTGAATTTTGCGTACCATTTGCCTATACCGTGGACCGACCGGTTTGCCTATGTAAATGGTACACAACCACGGTGTCTGTTTAAAAACTAACGATTTGTGACTAGTGTTGAAGCCACGTGCCTCTTCCGATAAGATAATTAACTACGACTAATTCAATTAACAATTAACTGGCAACGACTTCCCCTGCGGTACTGTCTTTCAACTTAAGATCCCGACACGAGCTTTGCAGTCTTACAGTCTTGCAGTTCTTGCAGTCTTGCCTGATGAATTCTGTTTCACAATTCGATTGAATTCTATGTACTCACGGCGGTGAAGTGTCCGGCAAGGCAATTCTTTTTTAGAATGATTCTATATTCACTTTCGATCGTGTTCAAAAAGTCTTTTGTTATTCCAATGCTTTCGAGCTGAAGTTCCAGAGTCTGTCCTTGGATATTTACGCCTGATATTACAAAAACCCCTCGAGAGGTCCTTATCATTCATCAAGAGCTCTTGCTTTCATCGGCGGTATTGGAAAGGTCCTCGATTCTTATTTGACTACAGAAAAATTCCTTGAATATTTACCATTTGTTTTTTTAAAGATTTGGTAGAGTCGGACTAAAGCTGCTTTATTTTAAAAAATACCTCAACATCCTTCTTTCAGTTCCGCAAAGCCACAACCATCACTTTTATAATACAGCATATTTATTTCTTTGAGGTGTTAAAAAAAATGAAAATAAACCAGCTGTTGTACATTAATTAGATCAAAAAACCACGAGCCCATTTTAAAGCTCTTCCGCTTTGCATTATGGGAACGACGATGCTGTAAGGCCAATTTGCTATACATATGATTTGAGTTACGGTAAGCAGTCAAATTCCAGCCAATTGGATATTCGTAAAGAGACAGGAACGAAGAAACAACAATCATCAAGAGCTTATCCTTTCTTGAGATCATACATTGTAATTACAGCTGCTGATTGATAAATCATTATCTTATATTCAATTTACAACACTAGCTGCAAAGGACCACAGACGAATCTGTCGAAGAACGTAGTATCTACAAGAAATCTGATCAGGAAAAAAAAACCTTGGGAAAAAAAACACAACAACAACAACAACAAAAAAACCACAGAGACACGACAGCAATAAAACCTTGACAGAACGGTGTTGTAGCCCAAGAATTCTCTCTTGCATAGTACGATCAGCCTAGCAGATGTACGTGTGTTCAAATCTTACCTTTACTCGATTTTTGAACTGTTGCGTGGGATTCTCAGTGGGTTGGAGTTATCTACGGTTACGGCTTAATATTTTGGCTTCTCTTACGGTAGCCTGCGTAGCAAGCCTTTCCAATCGAGTTATTGCGCGAAAGTTAGGGCTATTCTCACGGCTAACGGTTGATTTCTCTGCCTTATGGTTAACAGACTTCAAATGAAGAAGAAAAATCATTTTTTCTAGCTTAACGAAGAAACCGTTGTCTGATTTTTTTTGTCTATTGAGTCCTCCTTGTAGGCCTGTAATTCGTAGGCTGGTCATTTTGGTCATGGTTGTTGTTTATGATCTTCTAATAATTCTATCAATATTGTAGACTCTTGTGTAGAGTATATGCAGTTAGATAAAAGAGAGCTTTACATTATACAGCCCCTTCAAGGCTCGTAGAGGTAACGTAGTGAATGTCAGAGGTGTAGACCTTTTTTTAATTTGTACAATATGCTTTGTTTTCGCCACTAAAATGCTCCATATTTCTACTAAAATGCTCGGTCTACCCCCAAAATCACTAAAATGCTCGATAATGCTCATCATACAGAAGCTTTTTCTTATTTATTTCAACGTGAAAAAAAAAACACGATTAAGCTGTATTCGAAAAGCAACAATGTATTCATGGTTTTAATACAGAAAAATAAAATAGTCCTCTGTAAACGGCTGTTTTAGGGTGGCATTCGAATTTTGTTTTCGGAATTTCAACGTTAAGTGTTTGTTTTTTCTTAATTTTTTTTGTTTTTATTTTGTCCGAAAAATATAATAATTTTCCGGAAAATTCCACTAAAATGCTCAAATAATGCTTAATGCTGTTGCCTCACTAAACTGCTCGAAAAAATGCGAGCATATTAAATGTACCGAAGTCTAAAGAGGTGCACTGGGTGTGAGTTAATTTTTTGCCTGAAAGCAAAGTTCTCAGGCTCAGTGGCCTTTGCATCATCCATGAGCATATTTCTATCAAGTATTTTGCTTGGTTTTGCTCATCTGTTCTTATGCTCATCTTGTTCCCCATAATCAAGTAAATATAATGCCACAGTGACCGATCGGGTAAAGAGAACTTGGAACTTACAAAGGTGATCGAACGATAAGAATATACTCACTGAAAGAAACGATGCATTTAGCGTACAAGTAGACTCTCCTAGGCACTTGGAAATAACATTTGATTCCAACTTAACGTGAAAAAACCACATAATCGAGGTTTGTTTGAAATCATCAAAATCAGTGAATGGGTACCTTGTATAAAGGGGAACAAGTTGTCAAAAGCCATACTTTTGTTATCGGTTATTACACTCCGTATCTATTAATTAAGTCTCTTATGGTGTTCATGTTTAGGGTTAAACTTTTCCCTCATTGGGCTTACACCATTATTTGTTATATGGAAAAGTGAATCAGAATATATCTTCTCGGAACCCAAATCCCATTCAATTCGGCGGAGTCTTCTTTACAAATCCCTCAACCTACTTGTCCCCAATGATATTATTCACAGGTTCATCCCTATTAAGACATTTTTGATCTTGGAAAGACAGAGGCAGCGATTAAAACAGGCGGGTCATGAACGTCTTTGGATCAAAGTCTCGCGTTTCAGTATGATCCCCTCGGCCCTCGCCGCGCTTTCGATACAGTTTGATAATATACACTTAATGTCAGATCCCGAGGGAAACAGTTAGTTTTGTTTTCCCAAGAGTCCTGATGTTTCCCGAGACGAAGTCGAGGGAAACATCGGGACTCGAGGGAAAACAAAACTAACTGGTTTCCCGAGGGACCTGACATTAAGTGTTTTGTTATATTTCTAGACTTTCACTTCAACAGCAACGAGAGAATAACCGGAGCGAACCAAAACAGTCGACTCGGTACTTATAGCAACACAAATTTAATTCTCAAAACCGCTGAATGAATGATTTACAAAGTACCTTCCCTACATTATCTGCATCATTTTCCTCCACTAGCTGCTGTTTTTCTTCTGGGAACTTCTTGGATAACTTTTTAAATCGTTGCTTTTTAGCTTGAGGCTTCGTGTTTGTGTTGTTTTGTTCATTCACGAAAAAGAAAACTGACAGGACCTGGCAGTATTTTCCCCGCCTTTTGTCACGCCACTTTCCACCATGCTTTGATCACGTGCTGCAATGTATCCCGAGCGGGGTACATTGCTTAATGTATCACGATCGGGATACATTTGATTTTAGTCAAGGCCATGTGACCAAGAATCAACCAATGGCAGTCCCTGTTTAGTTGAGTGAAAGTCTAGGAATATAACAATGGCGTTTACCATAATTTTCGATACCATGAATTCTTCAGTATTTTTTCCTAATGTGGCTTCGTGTTCATTGTCAAGAGAGGATAAAGATAAAAGATATACTGTTTCATAAAAATACTGAGAAATAGATCCTTTAAAATGGTCACGACACAGAAACTTAGAATTACCCGAAGCTTCTGAGAAATATAAGAAACAGATAGAATACTTATCATATCATTACACTACACTTATCTAGAGGTTCGATTCCCAGGGGCCGGAAAATATGCCTTTCTGCTTGTTGAATTTCAAGAGGTTAGTAACAGTTGTTAGTGATAGAGGATAGGAGGACGTTCTTTCGAAGCTTAGAATTGCATATTTTCTACTTAAATTGTTTGTCTGGCCTTTTTGTTTAGACAGTAAAACAGTGGTTTAAAGGATAATGAAAATCCATTTTTGATCATTGATTTTTTTTTTTGAGGAAGTGGAGACGCGTTTTGAACTATAACGAAATATATATGATTTTTTTCATTTATAATTCATTCCCTTCGCTATTTCCAGAGTAATGAATGGAAAGCCCTGATTCCATGCCATTTTAAACCGTTCATAAATGTACTAAACGAAACAAAACTCCAGAGTAACTGAAATGACCGTTTTGCAGCAGAAGTCAAAGGTCTTAAATCAAATCTTGATCAATCTTGTTTCAAGAAAGTTTCAAGCCAACTGGTCCATTGTGTTTTTCCTGTAACAACAACTGGTCAACGTACAGCACAGGTACATTCGCGTAGGCCTTAGGCAGCGACATAACCATATCACAAAGAAACGGTCGGCTTGCTTGCTTTCTTGATCGACTACAGGCAGCCCAAGCTCACATGAGAGTTTGATCGTCTCGTATTGCATAATCCTTAACATGGCCGTGAATATAAAAGGATTTGTAAGGAAATTCAGGTAAAAGATTCAAGAAGATAGAGCCAAGCTAGAATTTTCGGTAAAATACACCTTACCCTATTTACTTTGCTTGTTTTTGCTTGCCGTGTGGTTATTTTCCTGATCAATTGCGATTTAAGCGATTTCCTTTCACCCCGAGTTTCCATCGACCTCACAAGACCAGCTAATCTGTGCAGACCACGTGAAAAACTTTCCTACGGGACAGGGAGCCGGGAGATTTGAGACCATGGACTCAGGCTATTATTTTAATGGCAGCTACAATTTATTAAAGACGCACCTGGATTGGGAGCTACCGTTTTAACTTTTCTAATTTCAGGGGCACCCAACGAGAATATAGTTCAAAACCACTTAAACATAGCATTGTTAAACGTATTTTGGTATTTAAACGGTAGATATAGGCATATTTTTATCCCCTAAAAATTTTTCATCTGTTCGGATTTCCTAGCTGAAAGTCTAGTGATCCGAAAATTATAGGGATCAAAACTTACCTTTTCGAAAATTTCAGCCAGAAAAAAGGCTCCCGAAAATTCTAGGTGACCTTTTTAGGGTAAAAATCCGTTGAAAATAGGCAATTATACCATTTTTTAGATGTTCGAAAATGCTAGGAGAAGCAGGCAAGCAAGAAATTTTACAACAAATGTTCCGAAAATTCTAGATCTCAAATCGTCTTCCGAACAGTTATTTTTCTGAAAATTGTCGTTGGGTGCCCCTGTAATTTGAGGTCATGTCGTTATCGAAACCCTAAAGTCTCAGTGTTCACATGTTATTCTCCAGACTGATCTATATACATTTCCTTAAAGAATTGGTTGAGAGAATTTAACTAAATGATCAAAGCATTTTCTCTTTGGTGATCACTTCTTTTAATTCTCATAACCTCTTCTCTATATGATGTAATGATATTGTAAGGAGAAAATATATGTTTGTCACATCTGAGATCTGAGGTTAAACGTTTTATCACCAACAGGTTGCAGTGCATGCTATTGCATGTGCATCTAGTCACACCTCTGTGTAACATCAATGTGGCACGTGTTGTTATTTTTTTCCGTTGTTATTTCATGATTTTTTTTAAAATTTCACTTGACTATTTGGTAAGTTTTGGGTACTATCGTGTAAGACACACCTGAAAGCATACAAGTTGTTTGCTTATGAGGTGACCTTTTGCGATATTTTTCTCCCAGTTGCATCGTTTTATCCTGTGAAGATGTTGCAAACACCTCTACATGTTTATGTGCTGTTGTTGATGAGTCTACTTATCACCGATGGAGTTAACGGAATTCGCTTCCTCAAAGGCGCCTCAAATCAGTTTAGAAAGCGAAAGTCTATTGATAGGGAGCCTGACAATTCATTGGCGTGGGTAAGTCAAAGTTATATTTCATTAATTAATATAACTAACGTACTTACTCATACTTAAATCTTGAGTAGCGTGCTCTTGGGATTATTAAACGCTTCAGATAAACTAGTTTGTTCAGCTTGTGCACTTTTGCTGCGATATTCCAGGCTTAGACCAAAATCTCACTACCGGAAACGAGATGACTGTATCTTCAACCACGGTTCCCTACCACTCTCGTTCTCAAAGGGTGAACTTTGATGTTGGTTTAAAGCAGCCTATAGAGTATTCTTGAATTTATTTAACTTCAACGCTAACCATAAAATGAAAGTAATTAACTAAATATAAGATTGGCTTAAAAGAGAGGAAAATTGATAACTAAGGGTTAACAGACATTGACATCTATGAATAATGACGGCGGAAAGTCTCGCAAACCAGTATAAGAAGCGGCACGATAGGGCATGTTCTCAACCCGCCTTAGCTATTGCATTTCAAACTTTACGACTTTCGAGTGGAAAGGGCGTCACTAAAATAAGCATATTAAACTATAAGAGAACATTTTTTATAGAGTTTGCTCAAAGGCATCCCGCAAAATAAACGTTTCTATGACGTGATTGCTCTGGAAGGTTTTTTCAGATACAGTAAGAGCGCACCAAACAGTAACACTGATACCTAACCGTTAGGCGAAGCGTTCAACTGTTTAACCGTCTTGTAGATTTTGAATACGTTATGGCCTTGTATTATTGGTCAGAGTGCAAACACGATTGAATGAAGGGGCTTGACATAGTGTCGCTTCCTAAGGTTAAGACAGGCGGGATTCAGGCTTTACCCTGTGATACGAGAGCAGTGCTCAGAGCTATGAAGCTTACTGTGAGCTGCTCACTTTACGAATTCGTAATATGACGTGAAGGATGAAGACGTGAAAGTGAAATTATAAACTTTCATATCTATTTATACATTTGAATTGAGAGGGGAAAACTGAACACGTGAAAGATCATCGCCCTTTGTGCGCAACCATAAACTCATGAGTGAATGACTCGAACACATTAGTAAAGACCGCCATATATTCTTTCACGTGTTAAATCTTTTACCCGCAATTCATATATATGAAATTTCAAATATTGAAGCCATATCCACACGAATCCAGACATTTTTGAAACCGCATATTTTGCCTTAAACTGCTCTGGAGAGCGGTTTCAAAACAATGATGTTTCCGGCGGTGACCGGCTTCACTGGCTTCGCGTGAACTGAAGGCCGATTCGTGTAAAAAAAGTATGGGGTTTCAAAAATATCCGAATTCTTGTGGGCGTAATCTTATATTAAAGTCTAGCTGCGGTTACACTTTTCCTTAGAGCTTCCCTTTGGGAAATAGCTTGAGTTGGCCGCTAGCTCATTGTGGGTTTTAATCAATTCTAAGGGGAGGGTGCACCAGTCAATTGCGCCATTTCTTAGTGGTGTACCCTCTCCTTAGAAAAATCCTGGATCCCCCCCCCCCCCCCTGATTTCATAGTTATATTCCAAGGTTATACGCATATAAATTGCCCTTGGGCCCGATTTGGCGGTGAACGTCCTTCTAAACTTGCAGGAAAAAGGACTGGTGTAAATCGTTTAACGTTTTCGTTTTCCAATCCTACCCTTCTGACTGACTCCGCATAAATAAACTTTAGCGAAAGTGATTCAGCACTTATTTGTCAGTTTTCTTCACTAATCCTCCAGACAGAGTGCTTGTAGCTTTCTTTATCATAACACGTCACCTTTTTCCCCCCAGCCAAATTTTGCAGAACAACTTCCTAAGGACTGAACACCCGCCCCCAATCTCTCGGTTTTATCACAATAAGCTGTGCCAAACAGAGTCAAATTTTGTTGAAGCGCAGTTTTCTTGTCTAGAAACATATAACTGTAACTTATAAAATGTTCTTGAACCTTTACTCTGAGATCCAGTTATGATAACACAAAATGACACTCTAAAAAATCTAGAGAAATCTGAATGCAACTGTGGATTTAAATTTTATCCTGGATTAGCGCTAAAATCGGCCTTTCAGAAAAGGGGGAATAAGATCTGTCACTAATTGCAAAAGAAGCTTTCTTACCTCTAGACAGTTAGATTAAACCCTTAAATGATTATATAAACTAAGCACAAGAACACCTCAAAGTGGGTTTCACCGCATAGGCCACTCTTTCCTTTAATATGAAAACGAAACTCTGACTACCGTATTTATTCGATTAACCTCCCTGGGCGCTTATTAAATTTTTGGACCTTGAGAGTGGGCGCTTATTCGAAGTGAGCACTTATTCGAGGCTGGGCGCTTCTTAAATTTTCACCATTTTCAGCAAGTGTAGTATGTTTATTTTGCAACAAAACAATAAATGCTAATAACAAAACGCAAAGAAGTAACAAATCAAGGTTTCTGTAAAATACTCTGAAGAAAACTCCGACCTCGGGGAGGTCTCCTATTAGAAAGCTTTAGATCCGAGTTTACCGTGAACCTCTAACCGCGATTTACGGTTACCCGTTTGCGGTTCGACGTTCAAACATAATTCGATTTAGATTGGCGGTGGATTAAAGAAGTGGATTCTGGTTTATTTTTCCATTTAGAAATAGAAGAAAAATCAGCCGGTGAAAATAAAATAAATTTACGGTAACACTGGGTTATCTAGCAGCAAAGAGCTGTAATTTTTTACATGAGTTCTTCTTGCAATTTTACGGCCGCCATTTTGAATCACCAGCCATGAATGACACTTGTTTTTAAGATCCAATAGGATTTATCAAATTTAGCATTTCGCCCGAATTTGTGCCTCTGTTAATGGATAAAGACTTGCTCCACAAGATTTTTGTATCATTACGTGGGATAAAACAAGAATTATACGCTAAAACCTTTCAGATAAATGACATACGTGAAAACGCACGGCGTAAACCTCAAACGTGACGCGAAAGACTTGTCACGTGACCTCCAGCGGTTAGAGGTTCGCGGCAAACTCGGATCTAAAACTCTCCAGTAATTAGTCCTTATTCAATTTCAATTTCAATCTCATTGTCACTTAAGTGGGTGGGGTGGAGGTGGGCGCTTATTTGAGTTTGATTGGGAGGAGGGGTTGGGCGTGGGGGTGGGCGCTTATTCGAGGCTGGGCGCTTATTAAATTTTTCTGCCGTTAGGATGGGCGCTTATTCGAGGTGGGCGCTAATTCGAGGTTGAGCGCTTATTCGAATAAATACGGTAAACTGGAGGCGGATTGCTTCTTTGATTGATTATATCATTCAATCAATCAATCTTTCATTTGCCACTTAATTACAACTGTATTACATCTATAACATAATCTATTAGCAGGAGATGTCTGCAAGCTCAGCTGAGCTTTTCCGGGGAGGTCCCCTTTAATTTATGCATTACAAACATTCGTATTGAATATGGTGGCCTTATTCGTCTTGAATATGTTGGCAAGAGTATTACACTGTATATATGTTCCACTATGTAGAGTCAGTATATTTCTGTTGAACAACTATTTGAATTTTCTTTTAAACTACTGCAAAGACTTAATTTCCTTCAGACAATTTGGCAAACTGTTCCATATCTTACTGAGAAACGTCTATAATTAGTTCTTTCATACTTAATGTGTACTTTGTTAGCGGAACTTGTATTAGTATAGGTAATAGCATGATCTGTAGTGATATTTGGCATAAATACCACAAGTGATATTTCAAAATTGTTATACGTAATTTCACGAGCCGTCAGGCGAGTGAAATTTGAGACAATTTTGAAATATCACGAGTGGTATTTATGCGAAATATCACGTACAAATCATGCTATTATTTGTTTATACTACTACCCATATTAGATTTGTAATTTTCACACGTAGGTATTTCAAATTAAGCTGAAATACCACTGCTCTAAGCCAATCAAATTGCAGAAATTTCTCATGTAGTAGTATAATAGGAATGAATAATTATTATTCTCCGAAAGGTAATCTGAATAAGATGGCGGCAATTGTCCTCTAAAGAAAGAATACATGAATAGTGCCAATAGATAAGAGTTTAACTCATATATTGTTAGTAAATTTTAAAAAAAGGCATACAAGCCTTGTTTCCTGTGTAGAGAAATCATGGAAATTGCGATATTTTCCTCGAGCCAGGGACTAGTTATTCGCCCTATATGTAAGGTAATCCGGATTCTGGAATCTGTGAATTTTTTGTTTGTGAAATCCGTAATCCTGGGTCCAGTTATTCGAAGGCCGATTAGCGCTAACCCGCGGTTAAATTTTAATCCGGGCTTCTTTCATTTTCTTCTGTTCAAAAGCATCTTCTCGGATAAATTTCCTTACTACTTTTAGAGTATACAATCATAAACTTAAATCACTTATAGCGCGGAATCCAGAATCCAAGACTGTCTTGGATCAATATCTTACATGGGGCGAATGCTATTAACAAAGTGATTGAAAAACCCTGTAATGTCGTCGAAACTCTAAAATGAACTGCTATGTCTTTTATGAAGAGTGTATTACGACAGCGATAAAATTTTAAGATGAAAATTGAGCGTGAACAGCCAGCGTCTCTAGTGTTTGGCACATGTTACCTCCTCTAGATGTGATATCCCCTCTCAGTTCTTCTAAAAATGGCTTTGCCGCGAGGATATTGCTGTTATAAGTCAATCCTTTCTAAATTCATTACTTAGAGCCTTTACTTCAACACAAAACGCTCCTGTAGAGGTAGAGTGGTTTTCGTTTGAGTGTCGTAAAACCAAAACCAAAGTAATTACTCTGGCCAATCACATAGGACACAGACAATACATTGAACCAATCAAAACTCGAAGTAATTACATGTGGCTGATGCAAAGCGCGGGAAAATGCATGCGAGCGCGTCACAATTGGCTTTGGTTTTACTTCTGATTGGATGAAAAGGTGACGCGAATCTTTTAAGCCAATCGCATCGTGTAGAAAGTGCAAAACCAATTACTTTTCGACACTCAAATGAAAACCGCTCTATTAATCAAACAGATTTCATCAGGGAGCACTAACCATAATAGTATTTTGATCATTTTTGCTGGCACAGTTTTAAGCAACTTTTTTCAAATTTCAATCCACGTCTATCCTTGCCATCTGTTTTAACTGACGAAAGGAAACAGTTTCAATGTCTAAATACATGTATATTCTTAAAGAACAAAGCAGCACCATTATTTTTTAAATTCAATTGATGCAAAAAACGTTTTAGCTTTATAAAAAGATAGCAGATGGCGTGACATAGCACATGACGTGACAATGCCCCTTTAAAAGCTTCAATTTTATGACGCTCTTTCATTTACTATTTGTTGTTTTGTCTTCACAGTGTTCTCGGTCGTGTCCACGCGTCTGTCGAGTGAAGGCAGTTGACGGGCGGTTTGATCTACACTACAGTGATTGTGACTGTGGGGTACATTGCTATTGTGTCTACAGTGAAACGCGGGGCAGCAATTATCTCTACAGATGCACGCCAGTATAAACTCGAGGAAACACCTTCTGGTGTTCATTGGATAATTTTTTTTAACGAAAGACCTGCCAATAATTAGTAGAAGATTCAGGAACTAAGACGGCTCTCCGAGCTGGTAAAATGGGAAATAAGAATGTATATATGCATGTGTATGCTACATGGAAAAAGCTTGTCTGGTAACATTGGCGTTGTTGTAAAGGTCCGAAAAACTGCAAACTTTGCGCTGATAGAATATTATTTATTTTATTTTGACATATCTGGGGAGCGGATTCAGGGACACTCTCTTTTGATAGGAGAGTGATTCCAACTTGAACACGGTCATGAAACTACAGCTTCTATTGGTTTCTCTTAAAGGGCGAAATTTTATTTTTTCGAAGTTTCGTCTTTTAAGCTAATTCGCCACTTAAGAAACAAGGAGGGAACTTGAGATGTAGCCTGCGTGGATGGGAAAGGGAGTTTTAGGCGCGAGAGAAACGCGAGGGGGCGCGCGAGCAGGGAGGGAAGGAAACCCTCCTCCCTCGCGCGTGGTCTCGCGCCCTAATTCCCTTCCCCTTCCTTTTCGAACGCCTGCCACCCAGGCTAGTGGAGATGAACTGTCTCCAGTATCTGTTTCTGGGATCTTTAGTGGGGACGCGACGGTCAGCTGATGGCCATTTTTTGTACTTGTTCCTGGTAAAAGTTAGTCTGCTACACATCCGTTTTCGGTGTCGTCACGCAACGCTCCGCAACTCGACGCTGGGGAGGAGCGTTGCGTGACGACACTGAAAACGGCGGCTGTATAGCAGTTTGATCCAGTCTCCTTCTCGCTTCTTAAGTGACGTATAAGGTGAACGTTAGCGTCGTCTGCCTTCATCAGGCGAAAACGCGGGCGTATTTTAAGACGGTTTGCACCCCTCCCCACCCTCCCCTCCCCTCCTCCGCAATTGAAAAACTAGCTCATGCAAATGAACGTCATTTACTTTTTCAGGGGATCGGTGGGAAGTCTTTTGGTTGAAATAATTCCTCTTAGCTTTTTAGGGATAGGTTTTCTTTTTTAGATCTGAAAAAAACTTTTAGGCTGTAACGAGAACATAACTTTCATTTCTTTCATGCTTTGTTTCTTTTGGATTTGTTTTTGTTTTTGTTTTTTTCTCAGACAAGCAATTCGTGTTGAAGAATTGTACGGACTAGATTGGATTATTGGAGTACTTAATATCCGAAAAATGCCCAGAAATTAACATTATTTGAGGCTTCGAATGTTCAATTCTATATCTTGACAACACTCGCCATGAACGAGTGAGACACAAGTTGAATACAATTATCACCATATTTTTTTAAACTATTAATTCGAGCGAAAACAGGGATGTATCATGCTTCAGTGTTCTCAAGTAACCTTAAACCGCATACAGTATGAGTTCTCCAAACTGGCCAACTGGGATATAAAGGACCTCTAGGAAAAGACAAACATCATTCAGGTTTTGCCAGGGGGGTGGCTGGCAACTGCCATTGATCTTGCCGCTCTTTGGCTCTCCAAGGTCGCCCCTCTTCCTGGATTTTGCAATTGCTATCTCGGTGACCATTTTTAGTGTCCAGTACGTGTCCACAGGCCAAATAACTGTTTTGGTCAGTGCTGTTTCTACAGCTGTCAATAAAATCACCAAAACTTCTAACAACACTTAACCCTACCCAAGAGACTATAAAGGGGACAGAGAGGGCATCCCCCATATACACCCTATTCCATAGGTAATTCGTCTCGAGTTATTTTTAGAATGGGGATAAAGTTACCTCGCGTGAGGCGTGGATGTTTCGTAGAGGTTTCGCATGACCAAACACCGTGCAAAACATGTCGGGCGAGAGGCAATGAAAGCGTAAAAAGATCGAGAGCATTCCTGAATATTGAAGCGAAATGAGTCGGCGCTCACCTGGGAAAAAGGAGTCACTGGACAACTAGAACGTCAAAAAAACAATAGGTTTAATTAGCAAAACAACAACTTCGCACGTGCAACACACTTTTTTGTTCATTTCTTTCCCGTTTTTGCACGACTACGACGTGAAAATGCCTAATTTCGCGTTTTATGGAGGACGTAAATAAGCAACGACGAAATTTTATTTCTCTTTCTGAGCTTGAATATGGTCCCTTGAAATTCAGTTTTAGGAGGGTTCGCCTACAATTGACAAAGTAAGTGGGTAGGAATAATCGCTATAAAGACTGAAAAAAATAAACATCAAACCAGAAATTGCTCTCTTCAAACTGTAAATTATAAATGATCCTGAGAGAATATTCAGTGTGTTAAGGTCTGTTAAGGATTTCCCTGCTCTACTGTTAGCTCTATACAAGAGAGAAAGGGCGATTCTTTTTTAATTTCGGTTTCGCTGACACAGCTTTCGTAGAAATCTCGCTGTAGTCGTTTTCGTCGACAAAAGGAATAGCAAAATCGCTCTCCGCGTCTTCCCCCATTTTGTTCTGCGTCATTTCGTGAAGGACGCGTGGCTCTCAGCGTGGGTCATCCACGCGGAAGACATTCGCGCTATGTGATTAGCTGTTGTCTAATCCCCCTTGAGATCTGTGGTGTTAAAAATAACTCGAGACGAATTACCTATGGAATAGCGATTCCTTTTTCCCAGGTGAGCCCCGACTCATTTCGCTTCAATATTCAGGAATGCTCTCGATCTTTTTACGCTTTCATTGCCTCTCGCCCGACATGTTTTGCACGGTGTTTGGTCATGCGAAACCTCCACGAAACATCCACGCCTCGCGCGAGGTAACTTTATCCCGATTCTAAAAATAACTCGAGACGAATTACCTATGGAATAGGGTGTATATGGGGGATGCCCTCTCTGTCCCCTTTATAGTCTCTTGTTTAGCAGATAATATGATAAAACTATCAGTTAACAATACAAAATGGACTGGTTTGTTAGCTGTAGGACCCACCCGTATATTCTTTAGATTTTGATTTGAATATTATCTTAGGTCAGAAAAGTTACCGGCACTTTCAAGAAACGCGCCTGAGGGGACGGGAAGGAGAGAAATCTGGGAACAATGTTGTTAACACCTATTCTCCTACTCAGTTCTCCAGGAGCTGGTACCCTTGTTACCACTTTTGACGTTCTATAACTCTTGAATAAGTAAAGAGTAGTACTGAATCACTGCACTTAGCACACGTTTTGTCATTAGCTACCCTACCAAACCCCCATATTGTTTAACTCCCGTTCTCATTTTAAAATGTATAGATTAATAACGAAACTTCACAGTTGGTCATTGAATGCATTTTGCTAATGACACAGATGTACTACTGCTGTTTGTTTTATGTTATTTCTACACAAAAGTGTACGGGTAACCCGTTGCTCCCGAGATAAATTTATCGTGAGTCATAACCATGGCAACGTCAAAAAGTTCAAAGAAAGCGACCATTAGAACTTTATCGGGTTTAAAAAAATCAGACGAGTCGCTATGAAATTTCGCGCGTAAAAATGGCGCTGTACTCGGTGAAAACGCGGGAACTGCTTTTGCTTTAGCGGTAATTTTTAACACCATCGGAGTGTGTTAAAAAGCGGCCCTCGCCACCACAATACAGCTTATAACTTAATAACAGGTATCAAACTAATATTTGGTCAAGATGTAAACTTAACAAGAAATTTAACACACTATTGCCGTAGATAGGCTAGAAATATTTACATTTAGGACAGGCCTTAAAAAGGCCATCAACAGATTGACGCTCGACATTAATAGCTTCCCAGATTCATCCATTTCGGATTTACAGGTTAGCATCTTTTTGTATAGTGATATGGCAAAAATCGTAACTACAACGGAGAAGGCATTATACTGTTAACACAATGACACGTTCATCATAAAAAAACCTCGATTTATTGACGAAAAATATCTGTACAACCATCCCAATTGCAAGTTACAGAGGCACTCAACGTCAATTTTGGGAAAATATCGGTTCGGAAGACGATTTGAGGTCTAGAATTTTCGGAACATTTGTTGTAAAATTTCTTACTTGCCTGCCTCTCCTATGATTTTCGTACATCTAAAAAATGATATAATTGTCCATTTTTAACGAATCTTTACTCTAAAAAGGTCACCTAGAATTTTCGGGAGCCTTTTTTCTGGCTGAAATTTTCGAAAAGGTAAGTTTCGATCCCTATAATTTTCGGATCACTAGACTTTCAGCTAGGAAATCCGAACAGATAAACAAATTTCATGGGATAAAAATATGCCTATATCTATCGTTTAAATACTAAAATACGTTTAACAGTGCTATGTTTAAGTGGTTTTGAACTATATTCTCGTTGGGTGCCCCTGAAGTTATCACTAAAAGGATGCTTACATAAATGGAAATAAGCACAAATTTAGCCTTTTTGGGTTCTTAGACAGGTCCTTATTTTCTTGAGAAAGCCAATATAATTCATTGATATTCTGCCTATTCCGCCGGCCTTATTTCAAAACTGCCTACCAAAGAACTATTTATTTAAAATGACTATAGGAGAAAATGAAGCACTGATCACATGAATTTTGAAGTCCCTTTTCGGAATATAACATACATGTACTTGATTTTAGAAAATAACAACCTGTTTCAAATTTTAGGGCTTATCAGGTTCATGTGTTTACATATAGGGGGTCTAAGCCTAGCAAATGTTAGGTTCTTACAAACAACTGAAGGCTCTCACTGTCTTGCGGGTTTTGTTCTGTGATCTACAACCGTCCTCATTAACTTTTTACTTTAGGGCTGTGAAGGAGAATTGTGACTACCGGTTTAAAATAACGCCCTGCAAAACAAATCATTTGTTATTTGCCGTGGCATTCATCTCTTGACGAGAATAAATACTACAAATCTCTGCCAGAAAACAAGGACTTTGACCATAGTTTGGTGGTAAGTTCGTATTTATCATAAACGTTTAGTTTTCCCAGTTAGTCTCTTTCGCCAAGTGGTCGGTTAGGTACGTAAAAATGTCCCATTTCTTATCATATAAAAACCATGTCTAGCTTGTTCAAACGTTGGATAGCGTTATCCACCGGACAAACTCGCGTATCCAGTGTTTAAGTATATGGAAATCCAGTTGGCCCTTCACTGTATAGAGATTTATCCATTGGATAACATTATTCACCTTTTGAACAACTGGGGCCTCTCATATGTTTAGTTTTGCTTGCAAGTATGTTCACAGGATTTTATGATTTATTAGAAAAGAAATAGGAATGAAATGTAACAACGTTTCCTTCCCACCGTAAGATGTTTCGTTCGAGTTAATCAACTAAAAAAAAACAACATTATTGCATTATTGTCATTCAGTGGTAAATAGGTTCGCGAAGCGTTGGGAAACAAAACATTTGAAAGGAAAAAAGTAAAGTTGGCCATTTACTATTTGACGTCATAAAAACACATTTGTTTAATGTTTGGCCAGTAACTTGAGGCTATAAGGAAATCATTCTTTTGAAATGGATTTTGTCTCCAAGGTTTCTCAAAGAGAAACAACTTTAGTTGAATTTAAAAAATAACTGCCTTTGCCTGGTTAGTAATATTTTCCAATGTAAAGAAAATTATTTGGCCATAGTAGACTTTGCTACGAGTCTTACTTTCCTTTCTTTTGATTTGGCTATCTCTCGTTTTTATTTAAATAGAGTTCAAGTTTGTTTCTTAATCGCGTAAAAGCGATTTTCCGTCACCTGACCGTTTATTAAGAGAATCTCTTCGACACGTATTGAAACTCGGCTAACAGAGGAACTTTCGTCTTGGTCTGTGCTGTCAATATTACAGAAAAAAGGTAACGAACGGAGAATTTTTGGATATTTATTATAAGTATATCCGTAAGGTAGCTGATTATCAACTAACGATTAGAAATTGGATATTTGCTGTGTCCGCAGGAGCGACTGAACTAGACATTGAAGATGCAGCTTTGTTTGTGGAAATGGTTGCTGGTTTTTACTTTGCTGTTGTTACTGCAATCGACGCCGTGTTTTTCATGGCGGCGGCGGCGGTACCGTCCACCGGTAAGGCACCCTAAAATTCTCTTTCTATCATTTTCAAAATAAATAAATAAATAAATAAATGGATAAAAATAATAATAATAATATTAATAGTAATGATAATAATAATAATAATAATAATAATAATAATAATAACAAATATAATAATAAGAACAAAGAATTTAAGGAAAACTCTAGCAAGCTATCCAGAAGGATAATAATAATAATAATAATAATAATAATAATAATAATAATAATAATAATAATTATTATTATTATTATTATTATTATTATTATTTCTATTGATTTTTATTTAACAAACACTAGGGAAATATCACATTAGGTGCTAGAGTAATCTGCTCATGAATAGACTGCTACACGATCAAGACTCCAAGTTCATAGAACAGTTTCATATGTTTGGGCCTTTTTACATGGAGGTGGGGGACCCCAGGGAGGTGAGGTAACATGTGGTGGCGGGTCACCCCACCTATCATGTAAACGTGATCAAATTAAAATGAGAGATTATATGGACAGGCGGGTTACCTGACTACCTGGGGTTCCCCACTTCCATGTAAACATGTCCAAAGTATGAAACTGTTCTATGAACTTAGTCTTGATTATGTAGGAGTCTTTTCATGAGGAGATTACTCTAGCACGTAATGTGATGTTTCCAAAGTGCTTGTTAAATAAAAATTATACAACGCTTTAGATACGATCGTATAGCTTTAGAAGAATCAATGGCAGATGGAGGTTTTTTCCAAGCGGAGATCTGCTTTACATTAGGCCAGATTTTGTTTACAAGAGAAAATTTATTTTTCGACGAGTAAGGAATTGGCTGATATACTGTATTTTTTCTTCACACAAAAAAAATTCTTCATCATTGACTTGCTTTTCCGAGCACATTAACAGCATATTTAATTTTAGGCTTTATCAAACGATCCTATCTTTTATTTTTGTCAAAATAGAAGTATTGAACTAGCGCGTCGAACAGACCTCGCGTCGCAAAACTAAAGCTTTATTTTTCCCGCGCTTAGAACGCGGTTCTCATTCCAGGCTTTTGCTCGGTCACTTCGTTGTAAAAGCCGTCGCGTCCTCGACCTAAAGCTTCCTAATGACTGCGACGGCTACGAAAACGTCACTAAAAAAGTGAATTCGCGCTACTTTAAACTTTATGGCGCTTACCTCCTTCAATTCGTCAAATGTTGGCAAATTTTTCTGGAGTTGAATTCTAAAGGACTGTATAAAAGTTCAGGAAAAGAAAAAGAAAGTCGTTGTCTTGTGTTCACGCTCTCGACAAAACGTGAATTAGTAGGCACTACCACGTTGTAGTCGTGCAGCGACGGCAAAAAAATGTCCAAAAAAGCGTGATGTACGTGCAAAGTTTTTGTTTTGCCAATCTAAACCTATTGCTTTTTTGCCCTGACGTCGCCGAGTTCCCTATTAGGGCCTGTTTACATGGAGTGGGGGACCCCGGTCTAGTGGGGTTGGTTTCTTTTGTTTTCACGCTCTGAGGGACACAAAACAAAAGAAACCTACCCCACTAAACCGGGGTCCCCCACTCCATGTAAACAGGGTCTTAGAGAAACTGAATTCGTTGAAATAAACGTCACTCCATGGCACAATCTTTTAAAGTCTTAATTTTTCTTCAGTCTAACTGTTTCTGTTGTTGCTTTTCTTATAGTGTATTTGCTCTCACAATCCTGTATGTAAAATGGTAATGGGCCAACACAGAAGTTATCACATGGACTGTTCAAAGTGTGGATCATGTAAAATGTCCTGCAAAAAAGATAAGGGCGGTTATATTACTTATTACAGATGTAAACCCTGACAGAACAGAACTCTTGAGTTTAACCCTTCACACTTTCTATTTTTTGTTCTTTGTAAAATTAATGGTATCCAAACATGACCGTGGCAGAAGAAATATTGCTTAATACTAATACCCTTGTTCTTGTATGATTAATGAATGGCAACAAACCGATCGCTACTTCTTAAAAGCCAATAGCATAGGACACAGCCAGCAGCTAGTGTAGGATAAAATTACTGTTTTAAACAGTAGTACAGGTTTTTGGAGTAGACTGGAAGGAAAATGATTGATTCGTTCTGTTAAGGTGATGTTACACGAGACGATTCGCAACGACGACTTTCAGCGCAACACAGAGTTGCAACATTGTTGCGACAATGTTTCGAATGGTTGCAACATTGTTCCAATATTGCAACGCTGTGTTGCGCTGAAATCGTCGTTGCGAATCGTCTAGGGTAACATCACTTTTAATCATCCCGGTTTTGACGGTTTTCAACATGGTAGCAGCCTCGGTCTGTTGTTCGTTGTGTGTGTCCGAAGTCAACTTCGGATTTTTCCAAATTCAAGGCAAAATGGAATCTTCCATCGTATAATTAGTCTCTCGCCTGGTTCTTGCCCACACTTCCAAGTAGGAAACAAAAGTATTAGTGGTGGGCCATTTCCGGGTCGTTCTCGCTACGACTGACAATTAGACCAAACGTTCTAACATCAGGGACGGATCTAGGAGGAGGGTGCAGGGGGTGCGCACCCCCCCCCCTTCCTGAGATAACCTGCGGTTTTCTAATACAACTGGTATTCTGCAAAAAAAAAAACAACAACAACTATGTGGTTTATTGGTGTTGAAGTAGAGCAAGAGACGAGTGCACCCCCTCCTGAAAAAAATCCTGGATCCGCCCCTGAACATTTATGTTGTATGGTTACTTTAATGATCCATTGTAATTGAATTAGCTGATTTTCGAGCTGTTGGCTGCTGAGACACTTTTGTTGTGAATTTAGTCAGTTGGCGATAAAAGTAATAATAACGAGAGGTTTTTCATAGTCTCTTATTTTTCCATAAGATCGTCGAGGTGGAGTGGTTATTGTAACGCCCGGGGGGGGGGGGGGCTGTAACGGACTGGGCTATCTTTGGCCCGTTTCAAACGTCGTGCTATTGCCATGCCGAATTCAATCGAATTAAATTCGACTATAGCACGGCAGTAGCGCGACGTTTGAAACCAAGTCGTGCTACTGCCGTGTAGCACGGCAATCTTTGCTGTGCTACACGGCAGTAGTACGACTTGGTTTCAAACGTCGTGCTACCGCCGAGCCGAACTCAATTCATAAACTATAAATACATTAGAGTACATATACAAGTTTGCTAAACTATTTCTTTATCTTTGTGTTTTGTTTTCGGCAACAGCCGTTCTATTCGACTGAATTAAATTCGACGACTGAAACCAAGTCGTGCTACTGTCGTGCTGCAGTCGAGCTACAGTCGAGCCAGCTTAGCACGGCAGTAGCACGACGTTTAAAACAGGCCAAAATGTTTTTTCAAATGTACCGAGTAAAACCTTGGGAAGAGTATCAGCCGCTACCGCTAGAAATCCCGACGCCTACCCCTCGGTACATAAAAACAGGGAAAGAGTGTCATTAGGGCGCTCCTTTTCCCTACCGCTATAAACCTCGACGCCAACGCGCACGGTATATTTGAAACCAAGATGGCCCCCTGTTACAATAAGCACTAGATTCCGCCGATCTTATGGAAAATAGGAACCAAAAAGTCCATGAAGAATGGTATCACGCTCCTCTCGCCAACGGCACCGTGGAATGAGCGGACAGATGTACTAGGTGACTGGCCGTTGATGACAGCTGTGGTGAGGTTAAAACAAGACTGAATCAGGAGCCCATGACCCGGAGAGAGTAGATTGCGAGCAGTCTCTTTGGAGTCACAGTAGACTTAGAGAACGCGTGAGGGGTGAGCGGCGAAGCCGCCAGCAACGAGGAAAGAAGGACGACCGCTTTCGGTCTAAGGAGCGAGCAACACTTATACTAGGCCTATGACACGGCGCTTTCACGGTCGGTTTAATTTTAGATACATTTTCCGACACTTTTTCCCGCAAAAAGGGAATACCCCGTGACACGAGTACATGGAAGTTGTTTCTCTGGGTCATGGTCTCCTGAGTGAACGCATCTGCCGAGACTAAAGAAGTGGCCTTTTAGGAAGTTGGACTGTAACTCCTTTTCTGTAACTCCGTCTCTTTTAGAATAAACTGGGGTGTAACCGCACTATACTTCACATGAGCCGCCGGCCAATATAGAGCCAATACAGCTATCGGTTCTTGCCAAGTATGGAGTTTAACTACGGCTATGTTTGCCATTCAAGTGATAAATGGAAAATTAAAATGATGTGAATAAAAGGTTGCTGGCTGTTACTTATAACTAGATCGCCTTGTAAAACTTCAAATGGCGTACGCACTAATGGGTTTTCAAAAACTTCCATTTCAGGTTTACTGAGACCGTTTACAAAAACGCGTCCACGCTCTTTAGCCATGCTAGCGTTTTCGCAACGTTTTCTATCATCCATACTTAGCCTTTGCATGTCTGGTAGCAGCGTCAGTTTCTTTTCCAGGTTTTTGTAGAATGTGTATACTGCTACCTCAATTGGCCCTAACGATACTCTTATTTTTTTCCCGCAATTTTCTGACAAGCGAATTTCGACTTATTTAATAAGAAAGATTATGGTGAAAAAGAAAACACGACCAGCAAAACAGACCGGCAGAGATCATGATCCGTTTTTTAAGGTAACTATATGATAAAGTTAAGAGTTCATTATGTGTGACACGATAAATGGAAATGAAAGCAATTAATGGACCGAATCACTCGTCCTCTTTTTTTAAATTTCGCAACTCAACCCTGTCCTAAACTTTGGCCTGCGCTTCACTCCATGTAAGACCCAACTCCTTATGACAAACTCTTTCATAACTGTTCTCGGCCAGGTGGTTTTTGGCCCGCCTTTTTTTCTCTTCCCAGTTGGAGTCTATCTCAAAGATCTCAAGGAAACTTGGGGTATCCTAGCTGTCACGGGGCATCCTTAAGACATGACCAGGCCATCGCAGCCTGCAGCGGTTCTTAATTCATACTGTCCAACGTCTTATACAGTTCCAAATCAGAGATCTCGTCGGGCTAGTAGATATTGCTGATCTTACAGGGGCAACTGTTATGACTGACATCAACCATTCTCACATCTCAAATACAGGATAGTTTTCACTTTTGGAAGAATTAGTCCCGTCAAATTTTTGATCGTTTTAGTGCCAACGCATGCAATGCCAAAAGAAAACGTAAACTTGCATGCGTCTTCAAGTTTTAGGCATTAGTGAAGACGGGGTCAATTAGAATATGTATAAAAGTGGGCATGACAGAGAATTCTAAAGGCAAAGCTACTCTTTCATGCCCCTAATGCGTCACTGACCTTTTTACTCCTAATAAGGGTAAGTGCCGTAGCTTTTGGACCACGTGACCCGAAACACGTAGGCCGCGCGTGTCGTCTGGATTTATCTAGAAAATATACAAAATTTGGAGATAATTCATCCAGTTTGGCTTGCCAAATACGAAACTGTTCTTGCAGGAGAGATTAGTTTAATTGAAGCGAACATTCTGTAGAATGAGGTCAGAGTTTGATTTCAACTTTTAAGCAGCACCCTAATATGAAGTTCCAGCGGCAAAGAACGGGCTTGCTAGGTATAGGGGAGCCGTGCACAGAGTTCCTTCTTCAGTCATTAATCGACTTATATGACTTTTTATACCATTACATAGAAAATACAGCCAATCAGAATACAAGGAAAGTCGTTATGATTCGACGGTATTACACCCAATCTTCCCATCGTGCGCTGCGATCTTATTCCAGCCGAAATTTTGTAAGAGAAAATTTTGTGTAAAAAAATTTGTATACACACGCGCCTAAAGGCGTATGTGTATGCTGAGAAAATACCACTAGACAGCGTTGCATAACTAGTATATATCTCGAACAAAAACTCTTTCAGCCTTTACATATTAAGTGGTTGCTTTGTATCACAAAAGCAACGATTAATAAAAGAATATTGACGACTCTAAAAAGTTGAAACCATGCTTTATATTAAAATAGCGACGTAAATGAATTTAAATATGCTTTCAAGGGAAAGATAATACAAATTTGATTTAATGCATGTGAAATTGGAATAACTGAAAAATTTACCATTTAAAATTCATGTTTGCTTAGGCAAAAGACGACTTTAACGCGTAAAGGCAATTACAGCTTTCTGCCCGTTTACTTAAACGAAGCGTTTAGATCCCGGAATTTTGTCCACGTTTCGTTTCGGGTTTATCGTCATATCTCGAGTTAGCGGGGAGTTCGAATTATCGGGGTTCTGCTATGTTAAGTTTTGTGTTCCCGAGAATATCGATCTGTCAATTATTCCGCTTATAAGTTCGAGATCACGATAGCTAGAAACATGGGCGGATTTAGGAGTTGGCCGAAGGGACCGCGGCCCCCCTTTTAATGTGAAATTTCATATTAAATATTTTTTTAAAGAATTTTCAGTAAAATAAAAAGTATCTAGTACATAGTATCCAGGCCGGCCACCCCTCTATGAATTTTCTGAATCCCCCCCTTAGAACTTCTAGATAAAAGCCGCAATTTGCAGTTAATAAGAGAGTGTGATAATCAGCCATTTCACGGATTATCCCTGTACTACGATATAGGACTGTTTATCAGTCTGAGAGCGCTTTCTGATAAACGTTTTTGAAAAGATATTTGACAACGTTTTTCTCTGAAGAAATAGAAAAGAGTCAGTTGAAAATGACGGAGTGCCACCAAAACAAGGCTTTGCCCAATAATAAAAATCAACAGCAATAGGAAAAATAATTACAATAAACAAGAACAACATAAGCAAAAACGTTTTTTTGGTCAGCTTACTCTTATTGAATGATAACAAATGCAAATTCTGGGGTGTGAGGCTGGACTTCGAAAAAGTGTATTGATGGATTTTGATATAATTGTATCGTTCGTTTGTTTATTTAATATAGATGATGAAGAAAAAGGTTACTCGTGGCTTAAAAAAATTCGGCATTTCTTATTACTGAAAATGATCCTTTAAAAATGACTGGACTAATATGGGAATTACCACTATTTATAGAAAATTTAAAAGATGTTAAGTGCACATATCAAAAAGCGAAAGACACATTAAAAAAGCTAAGAAATTCGCATTTTAATTCCTGTTATTATTATAGCCAAAAAAAAAAAAGCTGGACAAATGTTTTGCGATTCAAGCAACGTAACTTGAGCACCGCTGTGCCGTTTTTGAAAGGTAATGGAGGATTTTTAGCCATCTCTACTTTCAGATGTTCAGTTGTGTTAGCCACATTAGGCTATATGCTATTTACAAATCCAGCGGGAATCAAAATGCGGCAATAAGCAAACATTTCCTTCTTTTATACCAAGAGTTAAGCGTAGTACTTTAATTACAATTGACAAAAAAGATTTGCCGGTGAGCTTGGTGCTAAAACTTCACTGTCGTTTTCCTCTTCTGCCGAATCACTTTCTTCTGCTAGAGTTTGTAGCTTAGCTAAAAGTTTGTCGGGGACAACAGAAATTTTAGGGATTCCTCCCTCAGGAACCGATCCTACTCCTCCGTTATAAGTTGTACTGTTTTTCATGTCCACTTTGTCTTTATTTACGTTTAGCGCTACGACTTTTGTAATCTTGCTCATTCATTCAGCTATTTGTTCAACAGGAGAGGTTTGAATTCGACTTACAGAATATTGCAAGATATTTGCGGATTTACAGGTACAAATGTCTGTTTTCGGTACCTTCCATGTTTTAATCTTAATTTTTCTTAAGGCAAATAATTTTGTCTACTCTGAAATAAATCGAGACGAAGGCGTTGTCTTGCCTCATTTTGCACAATGACTTTGCCCAGAGCTAAGGTAATGCCAGATTTTTCGATATTAAAACACCAATGAGTACCTGAGTCTAGCAAGAGGTCCCAATGATAATTATAGCATTGATACGGGTACTAGTTCCTCTAGCGAGAGTGACTCTCACAACCAAACAAGTCTTAAGATTAAACTTTTTATTATAAGGAGACTTACTCTTGCACTTCACAATTCTTCACAACTTCCTCAACAACTTCTTTCTAACAACGTCTTTCTTCAACTAATCATGCGTCCTCTGCACTTCACTTTCTTTCTCTCTAAAATCTACTCGTTCGCATCTCGCTATTTATTTGTTTGTTGGTCGTTGACCATATGTTTACGTTGATAATATATTTATGTTGTTATTAACATATATTAACTTGTTATGCAAAATTCCTTTTAAGAGTCTTTCTTTGGTTCTGAAGGAGAATAATTAGTAAAAGAAACTAACTAAGCAAAGTTCAGTAAAAGGAACAGACCTTTACGCAGCTACTTTTAAATCACTTGGTTCTTTAAAGCTAAAAAAACCAAAAGTGCAAACTTTGTTAATGACAAACGAAGGACAACTCCCATGTTAATAAATGTGAGAACAAGATGAATAGAGGGAAAACTTTACCAACAAATCCGGGCGGCAAAGTTAATTAACAAAAATGTGGAAATGTTCACTTAAAGGATAAGCATCTTGGAAGGGACGTCAAGTTCGGAGACAAGATGTCCCGCTCAAAAACCTCATTCCTATATGAACACACGAAAGAAGAAATTCTTAAATTAGTCAGAACATTCCTAAAGAGTCATAGAATGCAAAAAGAATAACCTGAAAATACATGATGGTACAGATGGGGGCTGTCCTTGGTCAATAACCAACTACGAAATCATGCATATGATCTGATTTCGTGCATGGTGCAAGAAGGCACACTTTTAATCTTTAATCTTTTAGATAAGAAGTTCATTAGCAAATGTTATTTATCTTCTTTGATACTTATTAATAAACAGTCAAAATGTTACAGAACCTAGAAAGCTTCCTACAACGATATATATCAGGATTTAGTACAAAAACAGTGGATAGTGTTTTTCGCACGCTCTGATTGGCTACTCAATCAGTGAATATCCTGCACTATTCATAATTGTTTTTTATGTCGAACTAATCAGATACAATTGTCATAAATCAATCAGATTTCATGCTTCATGCTTTATCTTTCATATTTTAAACATTGTTTATTGGCGTCATATTTTACTTATTCCGCAAAGGACACAGTTAGCTAAATCAAGTCAAATATCGTTTTCATTTTAAAGATCATTGGAAAGATATATAGAACTTCCATTAAGTTATAATATTTTTTATACATAGGGGAGATACGTCCCGTGACACCATTATTCTCTCGCAAAAAGCTTTTTGGCAAATATTTAGTCTTAATGCGTCGAAACCAAAGAAACGCTTCATATGAGATTCGCTGACGCACAGGTATAATTGTTTGGCATCGGTACCTTATATGTTTTGAATAAACGTTCTTCAAGGTAAAGGCGTTGTCTTGCCTCATTTTGGACAATGACTTTGGTAGGAAAGGTCATGTGCGAAGTTTCGAGAAAAAGCAGCCCATGACTGAAATATTGGAACACCAATAAGTAGGAGGTCCAATTGTTAATTAGGATTAGGCCTTCGTAAAATTCTTTCATGCACAATGCGCCGAAACCAAAGAAACTTTCTTTGAGTTTTCTTAAGACAAAAAGTTTTTCTTATCTGAGATAAACCTTCCTCATGTCTTGCCTCATTATAGACTACGCCCTGACAGCTTAGGTCATGCGAGACGTTTCGAGAAAATCAGCCCATAACTGAAATTTTGGAAAACCAATGAGTACGTGAGCTGAGCAGGCTGAATAGTATGTAACAGTATTCCCGACAGTGATCGTGCTCTACCTAAATATAAATTTAAGAATACCCTACAGAGTCGGCTACTGGACATTTTGATACAGGAGGATACTGTTGGCGTTGCGTGCTTTATTTGACATATTTAGTAAATATTAAATTTTTATTTTAATTTCATTCATACCTTGTTTCATTTACCTGTTTTGAAATATATGTATTTCCTGTCTTGTTAATTGCCAACGAGGCAACCGAGCTAAAAGCGAGGTTTCCTTGGAGGCAGAATTATAACGCCGCGCAATGTAGGCCAAAACTCTCAAGTATTCTGCATAACCCCCTAAAACTTGCATTTTTGACCATATTTGGGTGTAAGTAAGACCCCATATTTAGGTGGTGACGTCATGGTCTTGTATTTACAACTCGTGGTCCGAAATTGGGTGATTCAGTGAGCAGCTGTTCGTTGTCTATTCAAGAGGATCTAACAGGTGAGCAAGCCTTAATACGATTTCTAGTTTGAAAGGACAATTAGTGCTCTGGTTTGCTTTATAAATTGCATTTAAAGCAGCAGCTGATCAAGGAATAGGGTTTTACGCTCAAACTTTTGTCAGAACCAGCTTGTTTTTTGCAGCTCGATTTACATTGAGGTAGCGTGTTCGCTTCTCGACTCAGAACCACGCTTTTCAGTGTTCTCTTTTCCTTTGTGAATTGAATTTTAAGCGGTAGTTGATCAAGGTATAAGGTTATATTCTCAAAACTTTTATCAGAACCGGCGTGTTCTTCCCAGGTCAATTTACATTGAGCCAGTCCTCACCTCCCGTGAGGAATGCAACGTATCTGCAGACCTTTTTTTTATAATTTATTTATGTATTTCGAGAGTTTTTGTCAAGCAGCATGTTTTTTTGCTGCTCGATTTACATTGAGATAGCCCAAAACTCCCGTGGGGAATGCAACGAATTTACGGACCTTCACTGCCTTTTGTTTTGAAGATTATCATTAAATTATGCCTTTGTCCCCTTGTCCTGTGACACTCGCTCATTAGATCTTTGTATTTTATTCAAGTTTATATTTTTATACTTCTGATACATTCTGCCCCATTCTTGCGCTTTTCACACATTTTACTTTACACCAATTTTTTCTGGTGTATATTACCATGCATAATATTTTTCTTATCCCTGATGACGCTGTTGCTCGGAATTAATTATTATTATTAATTTCAGCAGTCAAAGACCTCATTTAAACTATACTTTCTAACGTTTGTAGTTTTGGTACAATGAAATTTTCCAAGAAACTTAAGTGCTAACTTGCTCATATCTACAACAAAGCTTCAAGCCCTGTTGTGATTGTTTAATAAAAGTGAAAGCCTTAAGGTGACTCGACCCAGTTTTTTTTGGGGGGTACCACCCTACTTTGAAGCTCTCTGGTATCCCCACCTTTACTTTTATCGTAAGTCTAACACATAGAATGGATAACATATAGATCAATCTACAATATAACATAAAATTTTTGGCGATCGGAGTAAATGTCACGTGGTTATAATGCCACGCCCCTTTGAGGTCTGAGTCGAAAATCTGCTGTTGCCGGCATTTTTTCGTGAAAATCTCTCGGCTACACATAGTGCGCATTAGTGCCTTGCGCCGAACAGAGTTTCACCAAAATCGCAAAGACCCAATTCGAGAAATTCAGCGGTTTCCAAATTTAGGTCATAATTTATGCGAAAATGATAAGCAAACTTTACACGGATTATATCTAATAAACTATGAGATTCATCTCTTTATTTTGGGCATCGTTATAACAGATGGGTCCTTGCAAGTCAGCAAAACGCTTTAGGGCCTTGTAAATGCGCGCGATTTCGAGCAAAGCAAACATATAGAAATTATAGTTTTCGCTATTTGTTGACGTTTGTCAGCGTTTAAGAGTCCTTCTCACGAAAAAAGCATTTTCTTAAAAATTCGTAGTTTTTTTTCCTTCAAATTTTTTCAGGGCCACAATTGATTAACTAACTACCCGGACTCTGAATTTCATGGTCATTGAAAAACTGTGACATTAGCTTCTATAAGCCCAAACTTGAGTAAACATTGAAGATTTTTAGCGTTTTGGCTGAGTTTGTGCTTTGGGAGTTGTCTATTGTTTCTAGTCTGTCATTATACAGCATTCTTGTTCAGCACGCGTGCAAAGACCGCGCTTGGCTGACTTCCGAATGCTCACCGAGGTATAATAATTTTGGTACAGTGAGACAGGCCATCGCGTGATACATAGAGGTTTAAGTCACAATTTTTAATCAATATTCTCGTGCTTCTTGTGCCTTTGCAAAAAAATCAAGAAGTGCTACACATTAATCAACTTACTGTTAAAAAAATATCATTTTTCCATAGGTTTAATGCAAGCCAATAATTAAACCAAGTCGTGACGGGAATATCTCGGTGAGCATTCGGAAGTCAGCCAAGCGTGGTCATTTCACGCGTGCTGAACAAGAATGCTGTATAATGACAGACTAGAAACAATAGACAACTCCCAAAGCACAAACTCAGCCAAAACGCTAAAAATCTTCAATGTTTACTCAAGTTTGGGCTTATAGAAGCTAATGTCACAGTTTTTCAATGACCATGAAATTCAGAGTCCGGGTAGTTAGTTAATCAATTGTGGCCCTGAAAAAATTTGAAGGAAAAAAAACTACGAATTTTTAAGAAAATGCTTTTTTCGTGAGAAGGACTCTTAAACGCTGACAAACGTCAACAAATAGCGAAAACTATAATTTCTATATGTTTGCTTTGCTCGAAATCGCGCGCATTTACAAGGCCCTAAAGCGTTTTGCTGACTTGCAAGGACCCATCTGTTATAACGATGCCCAAAATAAAGAGATGGATCTCATAGTTTATTAGATATAATCCGTGTAAAGTTTGCTTATCATTTTTGCATAAATTATTACCTAAATTTGGAAACCGCTGAATTTCTCGAATTGGGTCTTTGCGATTTTGGTGAAACTCTGTTCGGCGCAAGGCACTAATGCGCACTATGTGTAGCCGAGAGATTTTCACGAAAAAATGCCGGCAACAGCAGATTTTCGACTCAGACCTCAAAGGGGCGTGGCATTATAACCACGTGACATTTACTCCGATCGCCAAAAATTTTATGTTGTATTGTAGATTGATCTATATGTTATCCATTCTATGTGTTAGACTTACGATAAAAGTAAAGGTGGGGATACCAGAGAGCTTCAAAGTAGGATGGTACCCCCCCAAAAAAACTGGGTCGAGTCACCTTAAATGTGCCAAAGTTGTTGTTTTGAACTTGGGTGCCATCCTTTTCTTTTGCGGAATCCATTTTAAACCTCTAAAATTAAGAAAAAAATATCGCGCAGATCTCAATAGGCACATTCCACAAAAGATAAACGTATTCGCCTCGTTGGCACTTGCCGGAAGGTACCCCTAGTTTATTTAAATAGAGTTCAAGTTTGTTTCTTAATCGCGTAAAAGCGATTTTCCGTCACCTGACCGTTTATTAAGAGAATCTCTTCGACACGTATTGAAACTCGGCTAACCGAGGAACTTTCGTCTTCGTCTGTGCTGTCAATATTACAGAAAAAAGGTAACGAACGGAGAATTTTTGGATATTTATTATAAGTATATCCGTAAGGTAGCTGATTATCAGCTAACGATTAGAAATTGGATATTTGCTGTGTCCGCAGGAGCGACTGAACTAGACATTGAAGATGCAGCTTTGTTTTTGGAAATGTTTGCTGGTTTTTACTTTGCTATTGTTACTGCAATCGACGACGTGTTTTTCATGGCGGCGGCGGCGGCACCATCCACCTCAAACGGTAAGGCACCCTAAAATTCTCTTTCTATCATTCTCAGAATAAATAAAAAAATAAATGGATAATAATAATAATATTAATAATAATAATAATAATAATAATAATAAATAATAATTATAAGAAGAAAGAATTTAAGGAAAACTCTAGCAAGCTATCCAGAAGGATAATAATAATAATAATAATAATAATAATAATAATAATTAATTCTATTGATTTTTATTTAACAAACACTAGGGAAATATCACATTAGGTGCTAGAGTAATCTGATCATGAATAGACAGCTACACGATCAAGACCAAGTTCATAGAACAGTTTCATATGTTTGGGCCTTTTTACATGGAGGTGGGGGACCCCAGGTAGGTGAGGTAACATATGGCGGGTCAACCCACCTATCATGTAAACGTGATCAAATTGAAATGAGAGATTATATGGACAGGCGGGTCACCTGACCTACCTGGGGTCCCCCACCCCCATGTAAACAGGCCCAAACATATGAAACTGTTCTATGAACTTGGTCTTGATCATGTTGCAGTCTATTCATGAGGAGATTACTCTAGCACGTAATGTGATGTTTCCAAAGTGCTTGTTAAATAAAAATTATACAACGCTTTAGATACGATCGTATAGCTTTAGAAGAATCAATGGCATATGCAGGTTTTTTCCAAGCGGAGATCTGCTTTACATTAGGCCAGATTTTGTTTACAAGAGAAAATTTATTTTTCGACGAGTAAGGAATTGGTTGATATACTGTATTTTTTCTTCACACAAAAAAAATTCTTCATCATTGATTTGCTTTTCCGAGCACATTAACAGCATATTTAATTTTGGGCTTTATCAAACGATCCTATCTTTTATTTTTGTCAAAATAGAAGTATTGAACTAGCGCGTCGAACAGACCTTGCGTCGCAAAACTAAACTAATTTTTCCCGCGCTTGGAACGCGGTTCTCATTCCAGGCTTTTGCTCGGTCACCCTGTTGTAAAAGCGGTCGCGTCCTCGACCTAAAGCTCCCTAATGACTGCGACGGCTACGAAAACGTCACTAAAAAAGTGAATTCGCGCTACTTCAAACTTTATGGCGCTTATTCCACCTCCTTGAATTCGTCAAATGTTGGCAAATTTTTCTGGAGTTGAATTCTAAAGTACTGTATCAAAGTTCAGGAAAAGAAAAAGAAAGTCGTTGTCTTGTGTTCACGTTCTCGACAAAACGTGAATTAGTAGGCACTACCACGTTGTAGTCGTGCAGCGACGGCAAAAAAATGTCCAAAAAAGCGTGATGCACGTGCAAAGTTTTTGTTTTGCCAATCTAAACCTATTGCTTTTTTGCCGCTGACGTCGCCGAGCTCCCTATTAGCGAAACTGAATTCGTTGAAATAAACGTCGCTCCATGGCACAGTCTTTTAAAGTCTTAATTTTTCTTTAGTCTAACTGTTTCTGTTGTTGCTTTTCTTATAGTGTTTTTGCTCTCACAATCCTATATGTAAAATTGAAATGGGCCAACACAGAAGTTATTACATGGACTGTTCAAAGTGTGGATTATGTAAAATGTCCTGCAAAATAGATCAGTACGGTTATATTACTTATTACAGATGTAAACCCTGACAGAAAAGAACTCTTGAGTTTAACGCTTCACACTTTCTATTTTTTGTTCTTTGTAAAATTAATGGTATCCAAACATGACCGTGGCAGAAGAAATATTGCTTAATACTAATACCCTTGTTCTTGTATGATTGATGAATGGCAACAAACCGATCGCTACTTCTTAACAGCCAATAGCATAGGACACAGCCAGCAGCTAGTGTAGGATAAAATTACTGTTTTAAACTGTAGTACAGGTTTTTGGAGTAGACTGGAAGGAAAATGATTGATTCGTTCTGTTAAGGTGATGTTACACGAGACGATTCGCAACGACGACTTTCAGCGCAACACAGAGTTGCAACATTGTTGCGACAATGTTTCGAATGGTTGCAACATTGTTCCAATATTGCAACGTTGTGTTGCGCGAAAATCGTCGTTGCGAATCGTCCAGTGTAACCGTCACCTTTAATAATTCCGGTTTTGACGGTTTTCAACAAGGTAGCAGCCTCGGTCTGTTGTTCGTTGTATGTGTCCGAAGTCAACTTCGGATTTTTCCAAATTCAAGGCAAAATGGAATCTTCCATCGTAGAATTAGTCTCTCGTCTGGTTCTTGTCCACACTTCCAAGTAGGAAACAAAAGTATTAGTGGTGGGCCATTTCCGGGTCGTTCTCGCTACGACTGACAATTAGACCAAACGTTCTAACATCAGGGACGGATCTAGGGGGAGGGTGCAGGGGGTGCGCACCATCCCCTGAGATAACCTGCGGTTTTCTAATACAACTGGTATTCTGCAAAAAAAAACAACAACTATGTGGTTTATTGGTGTTGAAGTAGAGCAAGAGACGAGTGCACCCCCTCCTAAAAAAAATCCTGGATCCGCCCCTGAACATTTATGTTGTATGGTTACTTTAATGATCCATTATAATTGAATTAGCTGATTTTCGAGCTGTTGGCTGCTGAGACACTTTTGTTGTGAATTTAGTTAGTTGGCGATAAAAGTAATAATAATGAGAGGTTTTTCATAGTCTGCTATTTTTCCATAAGATCGTCGAGGTGGAGTGGTTACTGTAACACCCGGGGCGGGGGGGGGCGCTGTAACGGACTGGGCTATCTTTGGCCCGTTTCAAACGTCGTGCTATTGCCGTGCCGAATTCAATTGATCGAATTAAATTCGACGACTGAAACCAAGTCGTGCTACTGTCGTGCTGCAGTCGAGCTACAGTCGAGCCAGCTTAGCACGGCAGTAGCACGACGTTTAAAACAGGCCAAAATGTTTTTTCAAATGTACTGTGTTAACCCTTGGGAAGAGTATCAGCCGCTACCGCTAGAAATCCCGACGCCTACCCCTCGGTACATAAAAACAGGGAAAGAGTGTCATTAGGGCGCTCCTTTTCCCTACCGCTATAAACCTCGATGTCAACGCGCACGGTATATTTGAAACCAAGATGGCCCCCTGTTACAGTAAGCACTAGATTCCGCCGATCTTATGGAAAATAGGCACCAAAAAGTCCATGAAGAATGGTATCACGCTCCTCTAGCCAACGGCACCGTGGAATGAGCGGACAGATGTACTAGGTGACTGGCCGTTGATGACAGCTGTGGTGAGGTTAAAGCAAGACTGAATCAGGAGCCCATGACTCGCAGAGAGTAGACTGCGAGCAGTCTCTTTGGAGTCACAGTAGACCGAGAGAACGCGTGAGGGATGAGCGGCGAAGCCGCCAGCAACGAGGAAAGAAGGACGACCGCTTTTGGTCTAAGGAGCGAGCAACAGTTATACTAGGCCTATGACACGGCGCTTTCACGGTCGGTTTAATTTTAGATACATTTTCCAACACTTTCTTCCGCAAAAAGGGAATACTCCGTGACACGAATACATGGAGGTTGTTTCTCTGGGTCATGGTCTCCTGAGTGAACGCATCTGCCGAGACTAAAGAAGTGGCCTTTTAGGAAGTTGGACTGTAACTCCTTTTCTGTAACTCCGTCTCTTTTAAAATAAACTGGGGTGTAACCGCACTATACTTCACATGAGCCGCCGGCCAATATAGAGCCAATACAGCTATCGGTTCATGCCAAGTATGGAGTTTGACTACGGCTATGTTTGCCATTCAAGTGATAAATGGAAAATTAAAATGATGTGAATAAAAGGTTGCTGGCTGTTACTTATAACTGGGTCGCCTTGTAAAACTTCAAATGGCGTACGCACTAATGGGTTTTCAAAAACTTCCATTTCAGGTTTACTGAGACCGTTTACAAAAACGCGTCCACGCTCTTTAGCCATGCTAGCGTTTTCGCAACGTTTTCTATCATCCATACTTAGCCTTTGCATGTCTGGTAGCAGCGTCAGTTTCTTTTCCAGGTTTTTGTAGAATGTGTATATTGCTACCTCAATTGGCCCTAACGATACTCTTATTTTTTTCCCGCAATTTTCTGACAAGCGAATTTCGACTTATTTAATAAGAAAGATTATGGTAAAAAAGAAAACACGACCAGCAAAACAGACCGACAGAGATCATGATCCGTTTTTTAAGGTAACTATATGATAAAGTTACGAGTTCATTATGTGTGACACGATAAATGGAAATGAAAGCAAGTAATGGACCGAATCACTCATCCTCCTTTTTAAAATTTCGCAACTCAACCCTGTCCTAAACTTTGGCCTGCGCTTCACTCCATGTAAGACCCAACTCCTTATGACAAACTCTTTCATAACTGTTCTCGGCCATGTGGTTTTTGGCCCGCCTTTTTTTCTCTTCCCAGTTGGAGTCTATCTCGAAGATATCAAGGAAACTTTGGGTATCCTAGCTGTCACTGGGCCTTCCTTAAGACATGACCAGGCCATCGAAGCCTGCAGCGGTTCTTAATTTCAAAGGATATATTCAAACTGTCCAACGTCTTATACAGTTCCAAATCAGAGATCTCGTCGGGCTAGTAGATATTGCTGATCTTACAGGGGCAACTGTTATGACTGACATCAACCATTCTCACATCTCAAATACAGGATAGTTTTCACTTTTGGAAGAATTAGTCCCGTCAAATTTTTGATCGTTTTAGTGCCAACGCATGCAATGCCAAAAGAAAACGTAAACTTGCATGCGTCTTCAAGTTTTAGGCATTAGTGAAGACGGGGTCAATTAGAATATGTATAAAAGTGGGCATGACAGAGAATTCTAAAGGCAAAGCTACTCTTTCATGCCCCTAATGCGTCACTGACCTTTTTACTCCTAATAAGGGTAAGTGCCGTAGCTTTTGGACCACGTGACCCGAAACACGTAGGCCGCGCGTGTCGTCTGGATTTATCTAGAAAATATACAAAATTTGGAGATAATTCATCCAGTTTGGCTTGCCAAATACGAAACTGTTCTTGCAGGAGAGATTAGTTTAATTGAAGCGAACATTCTGTAGAATGAGGTCAGAGTTTGATTTCAACTTTTAAGCAGCACCCTAATATGAAGTTCCAGCGGCAAAGAACGGGCTTGCTAGGTATAGGGGAGCCGTGCACAGAGTTCCTTCTTCAGTCATTAATCGACTTATATGACTTTTTATACCATTACATAGAAAATACAGCCAATCAGAATACAAGGAAAGTCGTTATGATTCGACGGTATTACACCCAATCTTCCCATCGTGCGCTGCGATCTTATTCCAGCCGAAATTTTGTAAGAGAAAATTTTGTGTAAAAAAATTTGTATACACACGCGCCTAAAGGCGTATGTGTATGCTGAGAAAATACCACTAGACAGCGTTGCATAACTAGTATATATCTCGAACAAAAACTCTTTCAGCCTTTACATATTAAGTGGTTGCTTTGTATCACAAAAGCAACGATTAATAAAAGAATATTGACGACTCTAAAAAGTTGAAACCATGCTTTATATTAAAATAGCGACGTAAATGAATTTAAATATGCTTTCAAGGGAAAGATAATACAAATTTGATTTAATGCATGTGAAATTGGAATAACTGAAAAATTTACCATTTAAAATTCATGTTTGCTTAGGCAAAAGACGACTTTAACGCGTAAAGGCAATTACAGCTTTCTGCCCGTTTACTTAAACGAAGCGTTTAGATCCCGGAATTTTGTCCACGTTTCGTTTCGGGTTTATCGTCATATCTCGAGTTAGCGGGGAGTTCGAATTATCGGGGTTCTGCTATGTTAAGTTTTGTGTTCCCGAGAATATCGATCTGTCAATTATTCCGCTTATAAGTTCGAGATCACGATAGCTAGAAACATGGGCGGATTTAGGAGTTGGCCGAAGGGACCGCGGCCCCCCTTTTAATGTGAAATTTCATATTAAATATTTTTTTAAAGAATTTTCAGTAAAATAAAAAGTATCTAGTACATAGTATCCAGGCCGGCCACCCCTCTATGAATTTTCTGAATCCCCCCCTTAGAACTTCTAGATAAAAGCCGCAATTTGCAGTTAATAAGAGAGTGTGATAATCAGCCATTTCACGGATTATCCCTGTACTACGATATAGGACTGTTTATCAGTCTGAGAGCGCTTTCTGATAAACGTTTTTGAAAAGATATTTGACAACGTTTTTCTCTGAAGAAATAGAAAAGAGTCAGTTGAAAATGACGGAGTGCCACCAAAACAAGGCTTTGCCCAATAATAAAAATCAACAGCAATAGGAAAAATAATTACAATAAACAAGAACAACATAAGCAAAAACGTTTTTTTGGTCAGCTTACTCTTATTGAATGATAACAAATGCAAATTCTGGGGTGTGAGGCTGGACTTCGAAAAAGTGTATTGATGGATTTTGATATAATTGTATCGTTCGTTTGTTTATTTAATATAGATGATGAAGAAAAAGGTTACTCGTGGCTTAAAAAAATTCGGCATTTCTTATTACTGAAAATGATCCTTTAAAAATGACTGGACTAATATGGGAATTACCACTATTTATAGAAAATTTAAAAGATGTTAAGTGCACATATCAAAAAGCGAAAGACACATTAAAAAAGCTAAGAAATTCGCATTTTAATTCCTGTTATTATTATAGCCAAAAAAAAAAAAGCTGGACAAATGTTTTGCGATTCAAGCAACGTAACTTGAGCACCGCTGTGCCGTTTTTGAAAGGTAATGGAGGATTTTTAGCCATCTCTACTTTCAGATGTTCAGTTGTGTTAGCCACATTAGGCTATATGCTATTTACAAATCCAGCGGGAATCAAAATGCGGCAATAAGCAAACATTTCCTTCTTTTATACCAAGAGTTAAGCGTAGTACTTTAATTACAATTGACAAAAAAGATTTGCCGGTGAGCTTGGTGCTAAAACTTCACTGTCGTTTTCCTCTTCTGCCGAATCACTTTCTTCTGCTAGAGTTTGTAGCTTAGCTAAAAGTTTGTCGGGGACAACAGAAATTTTAGGGATTCCTCCCTCAGGAACCGATCCTACTCCTCCGTTATAAGTTGTACTGTTTTTCATGTCCACTTTGTCTTTATTTACGTTTAGCGCTACGACTTTTGTAATCTTGCTCATTCATTCAGCTATTTGTTCAACAGGAGAGGTTTGAATTCGACTTACAGAATATTGCAAGATATTTGCGGATTTACAGGTACAAATGTCTGTTTTCGGTACCTTCCATGTTTTAATCTTAATTTTTCTTAAGGCAAATAATTTTGTCTACTCTGAAATAAATCGAGACGAAGGCGTTGTCTTGCCTCATTTTGCACAATGACTTTGCCCAGAGCTAAGGTAATGCCAGATTTTTCGATATTAAAACACCAATGAGTACCTGAGTCTAGCAAGAGGTCCCAATGATAATTATAGCATTGATACGGGTACTAGTTCCTCTAGCGAGAGTGACTCTCACAACCAAACAAGTCTTAAGATTAAACTTTTTATTATAAGGAGACTTACTCTTGCACTTCACAATTCTTCACAACTTCCTCAACAACTTCTTTCTAACAACGTCTTTCTTCAACTAATCATGCGTCCTCTGCACTTCACTTTCTTTCTCTCTAAAATCTACTCGTTCGCATCTCGCTATTTATTTGTTTGTTGGTCGTTGACCATATGTTTACGTTGATAATATATTTATGTTGTTATTAACATATATTAACTTGTTATGCAAAATTCCTTTTAAGAGTCTTTCTTTGGTTCTGAAGGAGAATAATTAGTAAAAGAAACTAACTAAGCAAAGTTCAGTAAAAGGAACAGACCTTTACGCAGCTACTTTTAAATCACTTGGTTCTTTAAAGCTAAAAAAACCAAAAGTGCAAACTTTGTTAATGACAAACGAAGGACAACTCCCATGTTAATAAATGTGAGAACAAGATGAATAGAGGGAAAACTTTACCAACAAATCCGGGCGGCAAAGTTAATTAACAAAAATGTGGAAATGTTCACTTAAAGGATAAGCATCTTGGAAGGGACGTCAAGTTCGGAGACAAGATGTCCCGCTCAAAAACCTCATTCCTATATGAACACACGAAAGAAGAAATTCTTAAATTAGTCAGAACATTCCTAAAGAGTCATAGAATGCAAAAAGAATAACCTGAAAATACATGATGGTACAGATGGGGGCTGTCCTTGGTCAATAACCAACTACGAAATCATGCATATGATCTGATTTCGTGCATGGTGCAAGAAGGCACACTTTTAATCTTTAATCTTTTAGATAAGAAGTTCATTAGCAAATGTTATTTATCTTCTTTGATACTTATTAATAAACAGTCAAAATGTTACAGAACCTAGAAAGCTTCCTACAACGATATATATCAGGATTTAGTACAAAAACAGTGGATAGTGTTTTTCGCACGCTCTGATTGGCTACTCAATCAGTGAATATCCTGCACTATTCATAATTGTTTTTTATGTCGAACTAATCAGATACAATTGTCATAAATCAATCAGATTTCATGCTTCATGCTTTATCTTTCATATTTTAAACATTGTTTATTGGCGTCATATTTTACTTATTCCGCAAAGGACACAGTTAGCTAAATCAAGTCAAATATCGTTTTCATTTTAAAGATCATTGGAAAGATATATAGAACTTCCATTAAGTTATAATATTTTTTATACATAGGGGAGATACGTCCCGTGACACCATTATTCTCTCGCAAAAAGCTTTTTGGCAAATATTTAGTCTTAATGCGTCGAAACCAAAGAAACGCTTCATATGAGATTCGCTGACGCACAGGTATAATTGTTTGGCATCGGTACCTTATATGTTTTGAATAAACGTTCTTCAAGGTAAAGGCGTTGTCTTGCCTCATTTTGGACAATGACTTTGGTAGGAAAGGTCATGTGCGAAGTTTCGAGAAAAAGCAGCCCATGACTGAAATATTGGAACACCAATAAGTAGGAGGTCCAATTGTTAATTAGGATTAGGCCTTCGTAAAATTCTTTCATGCACAATGCGCCGAAACCAAAGAAACTTTCTTTGAGTTTTCTTAAGACAAAAAGTTTTTCTTATCTGAGATAAACCTTCCTCATGTCTTGCCTCATTATAGACTACGCCCTGACAGCTTAGGTCATGCGAGACGTTTCGAGAAAATCAGCCCATAACTGAAATTTTGGAAAACCAATGAGTACGTGAGCTGAGCAGGCTGAATAGTATGTAACAGTATTCCCGACAGTGATCGTGCTCTACCTAAATATAAATTTAAGAATACCCTACAGAGTCGGCTACTGGACATTTTGATACAGGAGGATACTGTTGGCGTTGCGTGCTTTATTTGACATATTTAGTAAATATTAAATTTTTATTTTAATTTCATTCATACCTTGTTTCATTTACCTGTTTTGAAATATATGTATTTCCTGTCTTGTTAATTGCCAACGAGGCAACCGAGCTAAAAGCGAGGTTTCCTTGGAGGCAGAATTATAACGCCGCGCAATGTAGGCCAAAACTCTCAAGTATTCTGCATAACCCCCTAAAACTTGCATTTTTGACCATATTTGGGTGTAAGTAAGACCCCATATTTAGGTGGTGACGTCATGGTCTTGTATTTACAACTCGTGGTCCGAAATTGGGTGATTCAGTGAGCAGCTGTTCGTTGTCTATTCAAGAGGATCTAACAGGTGAGCAAGCCTTAATACGATTTCTAGTTTGAAAGGACAATTAGTGCTCTGGTTTGCTTTATAAATTGCATTTAAAGCAGCAGCTGATCAAGGAATAGGGTTTTACGCTCAAACTTTTGTCAGAACCAGCTTGTTTTTTGCAGCTCGATTTACATTGAGGTAGCGTGTTCGCTTCTCGACTCAGAACCACGCTTTTCAGTGTTCTCTTTTCCTTTGTGAATTGAATTTTAAGCGGTAGTTGATCAAGGTATAAGGTTATATTCTCAAAACTTTTATCAGAACCGGCGTGTTCTTCCCAGGTCAATTTACATTGAGCCAGTCCTCACCTCCCGTGAGGAATGCAACGTATCTGCAGACCTTTTTTTTATAATTTATTTATGTATTTCGAGAGTTTTTGTCAAGCAGCATGTTTTTTTGCTGCTCGATTTACATTGAGATAGCCCAAAACTCCCGTGGGGAATGCAACGAATTTACGGACCTTCACTGCCTTTTGTTTTGAAGATTATCATTAAATTATGCCTTTGTCCCCTTGTCCTGTGACACTCGCTCATTAGATCTTTGTATTTTATTCAAGTTTATATTTTTATACTTCTGATACATTCTGCCCCATTCTTGCGCTTTTCACACATTTTACTTTACACCAATTTTTTCTGGTGTATATTACCATGCATAATATTTTTCTTATCCCTGATGACGCTGTTGCTCGGAATTAATTATTATTATTAATTTCAGCAGTCAAAGACCTCATTTAAACTATACTTTCTAACGTTTGTAGTTTTGGTACAATGAAATTTTCCAAGAAACTTAAGTGCTAACTTGCTCATATCTACAACAAAGCTTCAAGCCCTGTTGTGATTGTTTAATAAAAGTGAAAGCCTTAAGGTGACTCGACCCAGTTTTTTTTGGGGGGTACCACCCTACTTTGAAGCTCTCTGGTATCCCCACCTTTACTTTTATCGTAAGTCTAACAAATAGAATGGATAACATATAGATCAATCTACAATATAACATAAAATTTTTGGCGATCGGAGTAAATGTCACGTGGTTATAATGCCACGCCCCTTTGAGGTCTGAGTCGAAAATCTGCTGTTGCCGGCATTTTTTCGTGAAAATCTCTCGGCTACACATAGTGCGCATTAGTGCCTTGCGCCGAACAGAGTTTCACCAAAATCGCAAAGACCCAATTCGAGAAATTCAGCGGTTTCCAAATTTAGGTCATAATTTATGCGAAAATGATAAGCAAACTTTACACGGATTATATCTAATAAACTATGAGATTCATCTCTTTATTTTGGGCATCGTTATAACAGATGGGTCCTTGCAAGTCAGCAAAACGCTTTAGGGCCTTGTAAATGCGCGCGATTTCGAGCAAAGCAAACATATAGAAATTATAGTTTTCGCTATTTGTTGACGTTTGTCAGCGTTTAAGAGTCCTTCTCACGAAAAAAGCATTTTCTTAAAAATTCGTAGTTTTTTTTCCTTCAAATTTTTTCAGGGCCACAATTGATTAACTAACTACCCGGACTCTGAATTTCATGGTCATTGAAAAACTGTGACATTAGCTTCTATAAGCCCAAACTTGAGTAAACATTGAAGATTTTTAGCGTTTTGGCTGAGTTTGTGCTTTGGGAGTTGTCTATTGTTTCTAGTCTGTCATTATACAGCATTCTTGTTCAGCACGCGTGCAAAGACCGCGCTTGGCTGACTTCCGAATGCTCACCGAGGTATAATAATTTTGGTACAGTGAGACAGGCCATCGCGTGATACATAGAGGTTTAAGTCACAATTTTTAATCAATATTCTCGTGCTTCTTGTGCCTTTGCAAAAAAATCAAGAAGTGCTACACATTAATCAACTTACTGTTAAAAAAATATCATTTTTCCATAGGTTTAATGCAAGCCAATAATTAAACCAAGTCGTGACGGGAATATCTCGGTGAGCATTCGGAAGTCAGCCAAGCGTGGTCATTTCACGCGTGCTGAACGAGAATGCTGTATAATGACAGACTAGAAACAATAGACAACTCCCAAAGCACAAACTCAGCCAAAACGCTAAAAATCTTCAATGTTTACTCAAGTTTGGGCTTATAGAAGCTAATGTCACAGTTTTTCAATGACCATGAAATTCAGAGTCCGGGTAGTTAGTTAATCAATTGTGGCCCTGAAAAAATTTGAAGGAAAAAAAACTACGAATTTTTAAGAAAATGCTTTTTTCGTGAGAAGGACTCTTAAACGCTGACAAACGTCAACAAATAGCGAAAACTATAATTTCTATATGTTTGCTTTGCTCGAAATCGCGCGCATTTACAAGGCCCTAAAGCGTTTTGCTGACTTGCAAGGACCCATCTGTTATAACGATGCCCAAAATAAAGAGATGGATCTCATAGTTTATTAGATATAATCCGTGTAAAGTTTGCTTATCATTTTTGCATAAATTATTACCTAAATTTGGAAACCGCTGAATTTCTCGAATTGGGTCTTTGCGATTTTGGTGAAACTCTGTTCGGCGCAAGGCACTAATGCGCACTATGTGTAGCCGAGAGATTTTCACGAAAAAATGCCGGCAACAGCAGATTTTCGACTCAGACCTCAAAGGGGCGTGGCATTATAACCACGTGACATTTACTCCGATCGCCAAAAATTTTATGTTGTATTGTAGATTGATCTATATGTTATCCATTCTATGTGTTAGACTTACGATAAAAGTAAAGGTGGGGATACCAGAGAGCTTCAAAGTAGGATGGTACCCCCCCCAAAAAACTGGGTCGAGTCACCTTAAATGTGCCAAAGTTGTTGTTTTGAACTTGGGTGCCATCCTTTTCTTTTGCGGAATCCATTTTAAACCTCTAAAATTAAGAAAAAAATATCGCGCAGATCTCAATAGGCACATTCCACAAAAGATAAACGTATTCGCCTCGTTGGCACTTGCCGGAAGGTACCCCTAGTTTATTTAAATAGAGTTCAAGTTTGTTTCTTAATCGCGTAAAAGCGATTTTCCGTCACCTGACCGTTTATTAAGAGAATCTCTTCGACACGTATTGAAACTCGGCTAACCGAGGAACTTTCGTCTTCGTCTGTGCTGTCAATATTACAGAAAAAAGGTAACGAACGGAGAATTTTTGGATATTTATTATAAGTATATCCGTAAGGTAGCTGATTATCAGCTAACGATTAGAAATTGGATATTTGCTGTGTCCGCAGGAGCGACTGAACTAGACATTGAAGATGCAGCTTTGTTTTTGGAAATGTTTGCTGGTTTTTACTTTGCTATTGTTACTGCAATCGACGCCGTGTTTTTCATGGCGGCGGCGGCGGCACCATCCACCTCAAACGGTAAGGCACCCTAAAATTCTCTTTCTATCATTCTCAGAATAAATAAAAAAATAAATGGATAATAATAATAATATTAATAATAATAATAATAATAATAATAATAATAAATAATAATTATAAGAAGAAAGAATTTAAGGAAAACTCTAGCAAGCTATCCAGAAGGATAATAATAATAATAATAATAATAATAATTAATTCTATTGATTTTTATTTAACAAACACTAGGGAAATATCACATTAGGTGCTAGAGTAATCTGATCATGAATAGACAGCTACACGATCAAGACCAAGTTCATAGAACAGTTTCATATGTTTGGGCCTTTTTACATGGAGGTGGGGGACCCCAGGTAGGTGAGGTAACATATGGCGGGTCAACCCACCTATCATGTAAACGTGATCAAATTGAAATGAGAGATTATATGGACAGGCGGGTCACCTGACCTACCTGGGGTCCCCCACCCCCATGTAAACAGGCCCAAACATATGAAACTGTTCTATGAACTTGGTCTTGATCATGTTGCAGTCTATTCATGAGGAGATTACTCTAGCACGTAATGTGATGTTTCCAAAGTGCTTGTTAAATAAAAATTATACAACGCTTTAGATACGATCGTATAGCTTTAGAAGAATCAATGGCATATGCAGGTTTTTTCCAAGCGGAGATCTGCTTTACATTAGGCCAGATTTTGTTTACAAGAGAAAATTTATTTTTCGACGAGTAAGGAATTGGTTGATATACTGTATTTTTTCTTCACACAAAAAAAATTCTTCATCATTGATTTGCTTTTCCGAGCACATTAACAGCATATTTAATTTTGGGCTTTATCAAACGATCCTATCTTTTATTTTTGTCAAAATAGAAGTATTGAACTAGCGCGTCGAACAGACCTTGCGTCGCAAAACTAAACTAATTTTTCCCGCGCTTGGAACGCGGTTCTCATTCCAGGCTTTTGCTCGGTCACCCTGTTGTAAAAGCGGTCGCGTCCTCGACCTAAAGCTCCCTAATGACTGCGACGGCTACGAAAACGTCACTAAAAAAGTGAATTCGCGCTACTTCAAACTTTATGGCGCTTATTCCACCTCCTTGAATTCGTCAAATGTTGGCAAATTTTTCTGGAGTTCAATTCTAAAGTACTGTATCAAAGTTCAGGAAAAGAAAAAGAAAGTCGTTGTCTTGTGTTCACGTTCTCGACAAAACGTGAATTAGTAGGCACTACCACGTTGTAGTCGTGCAGCGACGGCAAAAAAATGTCCAAAAAAGCGTGATGCACGTGCAAAGTTTTTGTTTTGCCAATCTAAACCTATTGCTTTTTTGCCGCTGACGTCGCCGAGCTCCCTATTAGCGAAACTGAATTCGTTGAAATAAACGTCGCTCCATGGCACAGTCTTTTAAAGTCTTAATTTTTCTTTAGTCTAACTGTTTCTGTTGTTGCTTTTCTTATAGTGTTTTTGCTCTCACAATCCTATATGTAAAATTGAAATGGGCCAACACAGAAGTTATTACATGGACTGTTCAAAGTGTGGATTATGTAAAATGTCCTGCAAAATAGATCAGTACGGTTATATTACTTATTACAGATGTAAACCCTGACAGAAAAGAACTCTTGAGTTTAACGCTTCACACTTTCTATTTTTTGTTCTTTGTAAAATTAATGGTATCCAAACATGACCGTGGCAGAAGAAATATTGCTTAATACTAATACCCTTGTTCTTGTATGATTGATGAATGGCAACAAACCGATCGCTACTTCTTAACAGCCAATAGCATAGGACACAGCCAGCAGCTAGTGTAGGATAAAATTACTGTTTTAAACTGTAGTACAGGTTTTTGGAGTAGACTGGAAGGAAAATGATTGATTCGTTCTGTTAAGGTGATGTTACACGAGACGATTCGCAACGACGACTTTCAGCGCAACACAGAGTTGCAACATTGTTGCGACAATGTTTCGAATGGTTGCAACATTGTTCCAATATTGCAACGTTGTGTTGCGCGAAAATCGTCGTTGCGAATCGTCCAGTGTAACCGTCACCTTTAATAATTCCGGTTTTGACGGTTTTCAACAAGGTAGCAGCCTCGGTCTGTTGTTCGTTGTATGTGTCCGAAGTCAACTTCGGATTTTTCCAAATTCAAGGCAAAATGGAATCTTCCATCGTAGAATTAGTCTCTCGTCTGGTTCTTGTCCACACTTCCAAGTAGGAAACAAAAGTATTAGTGGTGGGCCATTTCCGGGTCGTTCTCGCTACGACTGACAATTAGACCAAACGTTCTAACATCAGGGACGGATCTAGGGGGAGGGTGCAGGGGGTGCGCACCATCCCCTGAGATAACCTGCGGTTTTCTAATACAACTGGTATTCTGCAAAAAAAAACAACAACTATGTGGTTTATTGGTGTTGAAGTAGAGCAAGAGACGAGTGCACCCCCTCCTAAAAAAAATCCTGGATCCGCCCCTGAACATTTATGTTGTATGGTTACTTTAATGATCTATTATAATTGAATTAGCTGATTTTCGAGCTGTTGGCTGCTGAGACACTTTTGTTGTGAATTTAGTTAGTTGGCGATAAAAGTAATAATAATGAGAGGTTTTTCATAGTCTGCTATTTTTCCATAAGATCGTCGAGGTGGAGTGGTTACTGTAACACCCGGGGCGGGGGGGGGCGCTGTAACGGACTGGGCTATCTTTGGCCCGTTTCAAACGTCGTGCTATTGCCGTGCCGAATTCAATTGATCGAATTAAATTCGACGACTGAAACCAAGTCGTGCTACTGTCGTGCTGCAGTCGAGCTACAGTCGAGCCAGCTTAGCACGGCAGTAGCACGACGTTTAAAACAGGCCAAAATGTTTTTTCAAATGTACTGTGTTAACCCTTGGGAAGAGTATCAGCCGCTACCGCTAGAAATCCCGACGCCTACCCCTCGGTACATAAAAACAGGGAAAGAGTGTCATTAGGGCGCTCCTTTTCCCTACCGCTATAAACCTCGATGTCAACGCGCACGGTATATTTGAAACCAAGATGGCCCCCTGTTACAGTAAGCACTAGATTCCGCCGATCTTATGGAAAATAGGCACCAAAAAGTCCATGAAGAATGGTATCACGCTCCTCTAGCCAACGGCACCGTGGAATGAGCGGACAGATGTACTAGGTGACTGGCCGTTGATGACAGCTGTGGTGAGGTTAAAGCAAGACTGAATCAGGAGCCCATGACTCGCAGAGAGTAGACTGCGAGCAGTCTCTTTGGAGTCACAGTAGACCGAGAGAACGCGTGAGGGATGAGCGGCGAAGCCGCCAGCAACGAGGAAAGAAGGACGACCGCTTTTGGTCTAAGGAGCGAGCAACAGTTATACTAGGCCTATGACACGGCGCTTTCACGGTCGGTTTAATTTTAGATACATTTTCCAACACTTTCTTCCGCAAAAAGGGAATACTCCGTGACACGAATACATGGAGGTTGTTTCTCTGGGTCATGGTCTCCTGAGTGAACGCATCTGCCGAGACTAAAGAAGTGGCCTTTTAGGAAGTTGGACTGTAACTCCTTTTCTGTAACTCCGTCTCTTTTAAAATAAACTGGGGTGTAACCGCACTATACTTCACATGAGCCGCCGGCCAATATAGAGCCAATACAGCTATCGGTTCATGCCAAGTATGGAGTTTGACTACGGCTATGTTTGCCATTCAAGTGATAAATGGAAAATTAAAATGATGTGAATAAAAGGTTGCTGGCTGTTACTTATAACTGGGTCGCCTTGTAAAACTTCAAATGGCGTACGCACTAATGGGTTTTCAAAAACTTCCATTTCAGGTTTACTGAGACCGTTTACAAAAACGCGTCCACGCTCTTTAGCCATGCTAGCGTTTTCGCAACGTTTTCTATCATCCATACTTAGCCTTTGCATGTCTGGTAGCAGCGTCAGTTTCTTTTCCAGGTTTTTGTAGAATGTGTATATTGCTACCTCAATTGGCCCTAACGATACTCTTATTTTTTCCCCGCAATTTTCTGACAAGCGAATTTCGACTTATTTAATAAGAAAGATTATGGTAAAAAAGAAAACACGACCAGCAAAACAGACCGACAGAGATCATGATCCGTTTTTTAAGGTAACTATATGATAAAGTTACGAGTTCATTATGTGTGACACGATAAATGGAAATGAAAGCAAGTAATGGACCGAATCACTCATCCTCCTTTTTAAAATTTCGCAACTCAACCCTGTCCTAAACTTTGGCCTGCGCTTCACTCCATGTAAGACCCAACTCCTTATGACAAACTCTTTCATAACTGTTCTCGGCCATGTGGTTTTTGGCCCGCCTTTTTTTCTCTTCCCAGTTGGAGTCTATCTCGAAGATATCAAGGAAACTTTGGGTATCCTAGCTGTCACTGGGCCTTCCTTAAGACATGACCAGGCCATCGAAGCCTGCAGCGGTTCTTAATTTCAAAGGATATATTCAAACTGTCCAACGTCTTATACAGTTCCAAATCAGAGATCTCGTCAGGCTAGTAGATATTGCAGATTTTACAGGGGCAACTGTTATGACTGACATCAACCATTCTCACATCTCAAATACAGGATAGTTTTCACTTTTGGAAGAATTAGTCCCGTCAAATTTTTGATCGTTTTAGTGCTAACGCATGCAATGCCAAAAGAAAACGTAAAATTGTATGCGTCTTGAAATTTTAGGCATTAGTGAAGACGGGGTCAATAAGAATATGTACAAAAGTGGGCATGACAGAGAATTTTAAAGGCAAAGCTACTCTTTCATGCCCCTAATGCGTCACTGACCTTTTTACTCCTAATACGGGTAGGTGCCGTAGCTTTTGGACCACGTGACCCGAAACGCGTAGGCCGCGCGTGTCGCCTGGATTTATCTAGAAAACATACAAAATTTGGAGATAATTCATCCAGTTCGGCTTGCCAAATACGAAACTGTTCTTGCAGGAGACATTAGTTTAATGAAGCGAACATTCTGTAGAATGAGGTTAGAATTTGATTTCAACTTTTAAGCAGCACCCTAATATGAAGTTCCAGCGGCAAAGAACGCGCTTGCTAGGTATAGGGGAGCCGTGCACAGAGTTCCTTCTTCAGTCATTAATCGACTTATATGACTTTTTATACCATTACATAGAAAATACAGCCAATCAGAATACAAGGAAAGTCGTTATGATTCGACGGTATTACACCCAATCTTCCCATCGTGCGCTGCGATCTTATTCCAGCCGAAATTTTGTAAGAGAAAATTTTGTGTAAAAAAATTTGTATACACACGCGCCTAAAGGCGTATGTGTATGCTGAGAAAATACTACTAGACAGCGTTGCATAACTAGTATATATCTCGAACAAAAACTCTTTCAGCCTTTACATATTAAGTGGTTGCTTTGTATCACAAAAGCAACGATTAATAAAAGAATATTGACGGCTCTAAAAAGTTGAAACCATGCTTTATATTAAAATAGCGACGTAAATGAATTTAAATATGCTTTCAGGGGAAAGATAATACAAATTTAATTTAATGCATGTGAAATTGGAATAACTGAAAAATTTACCATTTAAAATTCATGTTTGCTTAGGCAAAAGACGACTTTAACGCGTAAAGGCAATTACAGCTTTCTCCCCGTTTACTTAAACGAAGCGTTTAGATCCCGGAATTTTGTCCACGTTTCGTTTCGGGTTTATCGTCATATCTCGAGTTAGCGGGGAGTTCGAATTATCGGGGTTCTGCTATGTTAAGTTTTGTGTTCCCGAGAATATCGATCTGTCAATTATTCCGCTTATAAGTTCGAGATCACGATAGCTAGAAACATGGGCGGATTTAGGAGTTGGCCGAAGGGACCGCGGCCCCCCTTTTAATGTGAAATTTCATATTAAATATTTTTTTAAAGAATTTTCAGTAAAATAAAAAGTATCTAGTACATAGTATCCAGGCCGGCCACCCCTCTATGAATTTTCTGAATCCCCCCTTAGAACTTCTAGATAAAAGCCGCAATTTGCAGTTAATAAGAGAGTGTGATAATCAGCCATTTCACGGATTATCCCTGTACTACGATATAGGACTGTTTATCAGTCTGAGAGCGCTTTCTGATAAACGTTTTTGAAAAGATATTTGACAACGTTTTTCTCTGAAGAAAGAGAAAAGAGTCAGTTGAAAATGACGGAGTGCCACCAAAACAAGGCTTTGCCCAATCATAAAAATCAACAGCAATAGAAAAAACAATTACAATAAACAACAACAACATAAGCAAAAAAAAACGACTAACGTTTTTTGGTCAGTTTACTCTTATTGAATGATAACAAATGCAAATTTTGGGGTGCCAGGCTAGACTTCGAAATAGTGTATTGATAATTGTATCGTTCGTTTGTTTGTTTAAGGTGGCTCGATACAGTTTTTCATGGTCAATACCTCCCACGTTTGAGCGTAAACTACGTCGCCATAAACAAAGATTTGGAAAAATTAACACCACAGTTGTATTAGATAAAGATGAAAATTTGTTATGATCAGAATTACAATGACATCGGAGTTGTCATAGCAACGAAATTACGCCATTACCTTTTTTACTTGCAGCAGTATTTCTCGGCACTGGGAACTGTTCTTCCAAAACCGTTTACTGGAGCTTTTTCCTACAACAGCCGCCTCGATGCTAGTGAACTTTAAGCGAAATCTGTAAGAGCGTTATCCAGATATTTTGGGAAAAAGTTTTTTATGGTTAGAAATACGGTAAAAAATTGACAATCTTGATGTTTGAATGTTATCTGTACTAAACGAAGCGCTTTTGACATGCAATTTCACCTCATAGTAGTATCAATCTTTTTAAAAACGTGTGTGAAAGATCATGGAGATACCTCCAGCCGATTGCTAGGAAGAAGGATTTGATTAGTATGTATCGGGGCTCTCTTGTTAGCGGTAATGTAAACATTTCGGTCTACTTTAACAAATTAGTGAATAATTTTTAAACCGCTCGATAAATTTTCTAAAACAATTAAGAGTGTTGAGATAAACCGTCCTTTTATATGACCTCTTAGTTTCAAGATTATTGATATATGGTAAAGTAGTAAAATAAGGGCTACAATTTGCTAATATTTTGTCAGAAATTTTGTCTTTACAAGTGAGAGCCTCTTGTTATTCAGGGGTTTTGTCTCAAAGTTTCATTTTCGCGCGAATAGCAGTACCTAACAATGCATTTGACATATGCAAAACTGCTAACTATTGTTATGCAAGAAAATATGAAACAATCCTCCTTTCTAGCAATCGGCTGGAGGTATCTCCATGATCTTTCACACACGTTTTTTAAAAAGATTGAAACTACTACCAGGTGAAATTACATGTCAAAAGCGCTTCGTTTAGTACAGATAACAGTCGAACATCAAGATTGTCAATTTTTTACCGTACCATAAAAACTTCATCCCAAAATATCTCGATAACGCTCTTACAGATTTCGCGTAAACGTCACTAACATCGAGACAGCTATCGTAGGTAAAAGCTCCAGTAAACGATTTTGGAAGAACAGTTCCCAGTGCCGAGAAATACTGCTGCAAGTAAAATAGGTAATGGCGTCATTTCGTTGCTATGACAACTCCGATGTCATTGTAACCCTGATCATAACCAATTTTCTTCTTTATCTAATACAACTGTGGTGTCAATTTTTCCAAATCTTTGTTTATGGCGATGTAGTTTACGCTCAAACTTGGGAGGTATTGACCTTGAAAAACTATAATCGAGCCAACTTAATAGATGATGAAGAAAAAGGTTTCTCGTGGGTTAAAAAAATTCGGCATTTCTTATTACTGAAAATGATCTTTTACAAATGACTGGGCTAATATGGGAATTACCACTATTTAAAGAAAATTTAAAAGATGTTAAGTGCACATATAAAAAAGCGAAAGACACTTAAAAAAGCTAAGAAATTAGCATTTTATTCCTGTTATTATTATAGCCAAAAAAACAAGCTGGACAAATGTTTTGCGATTCAAGCAATCGAACATGAGCACCGCTGTGCCGTTTTGTTTAAGGTAATGGACGATTAATTATTAGCCATCGTGTTTTTTCAGAATCAAAAATCGCATCAAAATGCGGCAATAAGCAAACATTTCCTTCTTACCAAGAGTTAAGCGTAGTACTTTAGTTACAATTGACAAAAAAGATTTGCCGGTGAGCTTCGTGCTAAGACTTCACTGTCGTTTTCTTCTTCTGCCGAATCACTTTCTTCCGCTAGAGTTTGTAGCTTAGCTAAAAGTTTGTCGGGGACAACAGAAATTTTAGGTATCCCTCCCTCAGGATTCGATCCTACTCCCCCGTTATAAGTTGTACCGTTTTTCATGTCCACTTTGTCTTTATTTACGTTTAGCGCGACGACTTTTGTGATCTTGCTCATCACATTCATTGATCCTCTTCGAATTCTCGGCGACGGTGTAATCGTTTGTTGAGACAGTCTTCGGCCGCTTGCCCCGAAAGCTTGTGAACCTCGTCTTTGAAGTGCCTTGTTTGTGGTTGCCGTTGACACGGTTGCTATAGAGGCTCGTCGGAATGCGGCGTTTGTGGTGAAAGCTAGTTTTCCTGCCTTGTTGAGGCTGAAACGACGCGGCGATATTGCACAAGAAGTTGGCGAAGCTGCCAAAAGCGTAAGATCGCACATCTCATCGCCAATTTCGGTATCTTGCGACATGGTCTCGGAGGGACTAGCCAACGCTTCTCTGATAACAATTGGCCTAGGTTTGACTCCGCGACGGAACGCAGTCGAAACATGCCCTTCGTAAACACGGAATAGTTCTCTCAGGTTCTCACGATGGCTTTTCTCGCTAGTTTGATTCAATAAGTTTCCTGGAGCGGTGTTTGGCCTTTGAGAATGATTTTGTTTTGGCGAATGGTTATTAGGCGATCGTCTTCTCTTTGATTCCGAAGCTGAATCTACTGAGGTCCGCGACGGAAGTTGCATGACACGAAAAAGCGGTGATCGAGAGGCAGATCGAAGGCTTTCCTTCGTCCTTCCCCACTCATCAGCTGTTTTAAACTCCACGTAATCTCGGGCACTTTTTGATGCTTTGCCCTCTGAAACAAGGATTCGCGAGCAGAAGAAATTCCCTGATTTCGACGCCACTATCAAGGGTGTTTCACCTTTTTTATTGCAAATGTCCACGCTCAGTTTATACCGTTTTAATTTGCTCAGTAAAAGATTGAGAACGACAAAGTTTCCTGACATGGCAGCATAGTGCAGCGCTGTATTCCCCAGTTTATCTTGCGCGTTAAGATCAAAATCGCTTCCCTCTTCAAGCATGATCGAAACTAACTGTTCCTGTCCGAGTTTACAGGCGTGTGAAAGTGCAGTTAGTCCATCTTTGTCTTTTAAACCGATTTTTGCACCGCGCTTAACAAATATCTTGGCGTACTTTGCTGCTTTTGCCTCGTCTTCAAGGAAGCAAAGTTGCATGAGAGCCGTTCTCATTTCTGAGTCCCTTTTGTTAACATCAATTCCGATGTCTAAAAGCAGTTTTACTTGAGCAAACCGCTTTTCTCTGATGGCAACGTTAAGTGCCGACATTTTATCTCCGCCGCGAAGAAATTACAGTCATCGCTTCTGAGAAGCTTGGTAAATAAGATGACCAACGCGTTATAATTTAGCCTGCAGTAAAGCTTTCATGCAGCAGGTGTATTTAGTCTTCAACTTATTTTGCATTTTCCTTTTCCGTTCAAGGGATTGAGCAACTATTGTTTGCACTGACATCAAGAACAATGTTGGCATCTGCTGTTTCCATGACAACACCTACTAACATCGACACATCGACTAAATGAAATCGTCAAAGGTGTTATTAAATCGTTTGCCCTATTTGTACTCATTTATGACTCTTTTCACGCGTGTCATATATCTATCACATTAATAGATAAATTAATTTTTTTGGTCGACGTTATATCAGTAAATTAAAACCAAAGCATTTTTAAAAGAAATTGTATTTAAATTTAGTTTTTGGGATTAGGATTAGACACCAAAAGATGTATGAACACGTTCGGGAAAAAACATCTTCAACTCGTTCCTCTTTGCATGAAGCCGGGGCCTGGAGAGTACTATGATAAAAAAAGCGGAAATAATTATAAACTTCTATGGAAAAAAAGTATTCTTTTTTTAAGTTTTAATTTTAACATTATCTTTCAGATGGTTTTCAAATATAGGTTTATAATTGAGACAAGTTAAAAGCGTCGTATATAATTTTAGCGACAGCCACAGGGCTTTTCTTACTGGTGTTAAATCCCAAATTTGTCAACATAATCGACAATAACATGCAAATTTGTCACCGAGAACGTTGTTTTTGGTTTTGTAAGCGAACGACTGAATTCCCTTTTATGTCTTGTGTACTTTTTTTTTTCTTTTTCAATTTCTCTCGCTCGCTGCAAAAAAACTTCACAGACAATGCGATACGAAAAACTAGTAATGAGAGTGAAAAAAAGAAAAATAATGATCACACGAAAATTGTGTTTAATTCTAGAGGAGAACACTTGCGTTTGTTTTATGCAAGTTTATGACAAAGTAATAGGGAACTAAAGTAAACATTTTTCTTAAGTAAATATAAAAACCAATATAAATGTACACATATAAAAATTAAAATCTAATATATCCTTCCTATTACAAATTGTTATTTTAAATTTGTGCGGATGTATACTCACACGGCCTGTAGTTCAATCATTGTGAAGACAGATTTATAATACTGATCCTGCTTTTGAAGGTAATTTACACTTTAATTTCAGTAACACTTATGCCTTAATAATAGACAAGTTAGTATAAACTCTTAACTTCAGCCGGAAGAGAGAGTCCGTATTTGCGACTGTTAGAGTTCAGCACTAGAACACAGGCTATGCAAACTTGATCACGCCATGGTGGTCATCTAAATGGATCGATAACAAATAACATGAAAAGAAGTTGTATTTATTTTTGAACTCTTCTCGACTCTTCTCTGCACCATAACAGCGATAAACTGTGTATTTTTTTTGTTTTTTTACTTAGGTATCGCCAACCTATGAATAATGTCACTTGTTTCTAAGTTTGAAAAGTTTTCGATTAGTTCCAAATCGTATTTTGCGTTCTTTGCTGGTTATTTTATCATCTTTTGCCAACAGAATAGATGTAAATTCACTTTTTGCTGGCTAGTATAAAAGTAAAAAGGCCACGTCGCCAGCTTACTCATTTTCAGAATAATAAGAGGTCATGGGCTTTCCCGTGTGACATGCGGCTCTCGCGATCACCATCCAAATGAAGGGCTTGCTCACAGGCTGATTAGAAAGGAAACGTTTTCCTCTGATCGCACGCGACTTTTCTTCATCCGGTTGCATAAAACGCTGGCAAGGGAGCTTAAGCAATGAAGACGACGACGGTGGCAAAAACGTCTCTTAAAAAGTGAATTCGCGCTGTTTCAAAATTCATCGCTCTTCTTCCATAGCGTTCAATTTGTCAAATGTTAGTGACTTTTTCTGGAGTTGAATTCTAAAGGACTGTACGGTATCTAAGTTTAAAAAACGAATTAGAAAATAGTTGTCTTGTGTTACCTCATCTCCCTAGACCTATGGCTTTTTTGTCGTTCTCGCTGACTGGTCGTCGTCGTCGCAACGACAACAGGGAACTTAAGAGCCACGACTACGACTTTGTCGACGACGACCGGAAGTGAGATACCGTGCACTGCGCAAGCGCGATTAGCAAATTTCGTCATCGTGGTGTCGTCGACGACGCCAAACACAGTAGAATCACGTCGTCCTGCAATCCACAAGCTTTGGCAGGTATAACTCCTTGTTTTTAAGCGATTTTTCAAGGGCTTTGTATTTTTTATCCTCGTAAATCCAGGTATCCTTTCTTTTTTCTCCTAACAAGCGATGTTGATTGAAAATTCGACTGATGAATTGTGTTTACTTCGAAGACAACACTGAGCTGTGGAGGCCGAGCGAGCGAACTCGTAAGGGATAAATTTAGTTGTACGTATTTAAGAAAGGCAAATCATATATCTTTAATATAGAGGAAATGAACTTTATATGGAAAACAGCTATCGCATCGGAATGTCTCTTTTTCCAAAACTAACCTCCGACAGACACTCGGACTCGGTTATCTCATTCAGGTTGAAAGTTGAATAATCTTCGTACGGAAAGCAGAGATTTTTCCATTCGAAAAGGTCAGACATTACTAAAAATTCTTCATCGTCAATGAAAGTAGACGTACGGCTTATAAAATAAGATCTTGCATCGTTTTAAAAGACGCCTCTGCGAAAAAACTTTGTTGCGAACGAACATCACAGTTCTACTACTTCTACTTGTTTGTTTACATTCAGTGTCGTCGTCGTCGACCTACCGATCGACTGCATCTTAAGTTTCCTTTTTCCCGCCGAAACTGACGTTCTTGTTCCAGTCCTTTCCCGGTCAACAGAGGTCGTCGTCGTGAACTTCGTCGTGGTTCTTAAGTTCCCTAACGGCGACGGCTACGAAAACGTCACTTAAAAAGTGAATTTGCGCTGCCTCAAACTTTACCGTGCTTATTCCGTCTTGTTTAATTCATCAAATGTTAGCAATTTTTTTGGAGTTGAATTCTAAAGGAACTGCAGCAAAGTTCAGGGAGAGAAAATGGAAGTTGTTGTCTTTTGTTCCCGTCCTCGACAAAACGTGAAATTAGGCAGCTTCACGTTGTAGTCGTGCAATGACGGCAGAGAAATGTACAAAAAAGCGTGATGCACATAACATAACATAACATGACATAACATAACAACTTTATTCAAGTGTCGATGTCTTTAACTTATAAAAGCTAATTGGGGACACTAAAATAGTAGGAAAAAACATTATAAAATGAGTTCATTCATGGTATCATAAGGTGAACTTATGATTGTCTAAAATCTAAAATTTATAAACGGTAAAAATTTAAAAGTTAAAAGATTTTAACTTGTCTAAACCTATTGCTTTTTTGCCGTTCTCGTTGCCTTCGTCGTCGTCGTTGCGTAATTAAACTCCCTATTTGACGATGACGACGCCAACGAGAACGGCAAAACATCAATAGGATTAGATTAGTGAAACAACAACTTTGAACGTGCTTCACGCTTTTTTGTAGATTTCTTTGCCGTCACTGCACGATTACGACGTGAAAGTGCCTAATTTCACGTTTTGCGTAGGACGTGAACACAAGACAACGACTTTCTTTTTCTTTTCCGGAACTTTGATACAGTCTTTTAGGCTTCAACTCGAGAAAAAATTGTCAACATTTGATGAATTGAATGAGATGGAATAAGCGCGATCAAAAAAAGCTAAAACATGCTTACCTCGATCCGATGTTAAGTTTCCATCTTCAGTTTGCCTGTTTCTCAGCGAGTTTAGGACACAAAGCGATGTTTAGTCTGGAAGATATTCTTCAAATAGCAGACATCATCTGTCCTTGCTGTGTTTTTTTTAGGCACTAGCTGGGCTAGATCTTTTTTACCGAACGCGTGAAATGTTCCACCATTTTGTACTGCTCTATCTGCTCTATCAAAATAACGCAACCTCGCGCCCAGGGCTTCTCTTGGCTTGAGCCAATCAGAAAAAAGAAAAACACCAATCAATTCTTGCGCCATTTTATTGGTTGTTTCTCGTCGCCTGCAACCTCGGAGACCTAATTGCAGTCTATCGAGCCGGAAGAAGCAAATTTTGACAACTCTCAACCATGTGTAAAAAAAAAAGTCATGCATACATTGCCTTGGGCTCTAAGCTTGCTCATTAGTAGCACAACGACATGTTATTCGAGAGAAACCTCAAACAGAGGAAATGTCTTTTCCTTGGGTTTATTTTACACACATTTAAAACTTATTGTGCGTGAAAGGATAGCGCTTTATGCTTCTGTGTATTATATTTCGTGAAGAAAACTTGGTTTTGAAACAAAATAATGATAAAATAAACAGCCTCTCAAGGCAGATGCTTGCTAGACGGAAAGAAAAGTGATCCAGCTCTTAAAAGATCTCTTAAAAGTATTTTTCATGACTTCACTTAAGCAATGCACGAGTTCTTATCTTAAAATATTAAGCACCTTTCAAGATCTCCGAATACATAAGCCAAGAATATTTTTGGCAAACCCTTCAGGGAAAAGAAATAGTTAGAGAGTTTTTTAGGTGTTATCGTCAGTTTGCGTAATAGTATAGTTAATAACAGTAGTTTTTAGTATAAGTCATTGTGAAGTATTTCTTGCTAAATTGGCGACGTGACAAAGAGCACTTAATACCCGAACCACTTTAACCAATCACCTGGTCCACACTTCATGTTATTAAATAACAGTGACAACTACATTATTTAGGAATAAATGAAAAACTGTTTACAACAGAGAACTGAGCTTTTGGGAATTGTCCTAACTAAGATTGTTTAAGTTCATTCAACACAAGGCACTTTAGAACGGTAAGGTATTTGTCTATATAGCAATGGTGGTTGATGTTTCCATTCGCACTTTTAAAAGCAAATAATATGTAATTCTTGCTGCGTTTACAAAATGTTTCGCGCGGCAAGCAGTCTTGATTGCTACAGCTTTCGTTTTAATGCATAAAGTTCTGATCCCTCTAGTTATTCCAAAGATAAAGCCATAACACAGTTTTCATAAAAATTCGATGCTACCAAGTTGCGGCATGTTTGCGTCCGCCGGAGGTCTTTGATACACTTACATTTTGTGAATACACGTCAAGTCCCTTTGGAACGGACACTGTAGGGTCCTAGAGTAGCGAGAGTCCGTAATAGTGTGAGTTTATTTCGGTGAAACATCCGTAGACGAATTATTTTTATGTAGGATTTAGCGGCTGTCCGTATTATCAGGGTGTCCGTTATAGCGAGGTGTCTGCAGGACGAGACTGACTGTACTGAACTCGGAGCAGCCATTGATATAAAACTGTTAGCAATCCGCTTAGTTAGCTCACATCATTACTTTAACTGGCTGCCCGAACTTTAGGTAAAAGACGTGCATTTATTTAGTTGATCTGAGCCTTTACTAACTTCAACGTCATTTTAAACTTCATTTAAATGTTCAAAAAAGCCTTACCGATTCCAGTTTTGGTATTTGATAACTGCAAAAAATATGATCACATATTGGACAAAAAATTTAAAAAAAGACAAACAAACAAACAAAAAAAATACAGAAACATTAAATGATGACGTTCATTGTCGCGGTCCTCAAAAGGAATGAAATCGTTTTATTATAAAATTTATTTCCCTTAGTCATTGTTCGCTGCTACATTTTAAAATCTTTATGCATATTACGCCTTTTCAACTTATCGTCATTAATACTGAACAAAATCTACTTTGCTCATGAAATGTTTTCGTGAAGACCACCTGCTAGTGTTAGTCCAGGCCTACGCACACTTGTCTTACGCGGGCGACTTGCCAAGCGTTTGTCAGCAAACTGAATCGTGAATGAAGACAATGATGGCTGACAATTGTTTCGATGGAGCTATTTTGATGATTTCATTTCACAAGGAACATAGCCATTACTTAAACATGGCCGGCGTGTTTTTGTCTATGGCATGAAATCTGAATGAACTCTTGAATCCGGCATCAAAGAAGAAATACAACATATGTACTCAGGTCGTTGTGATACGGATATGAAAGAGTTCTGTCAAAGTCGATCTACTACACTCTTTGTAAAATTGAAAATTGTGAAAGCTGGACAATCTATTTAAAATAATGTCATTTATCTGCATGATTAGCTCACCGCAGAGAAGCAGTCATTATCGAAACTGGCTTCATAGTCTCTATGTTAACTTAAAGTTAGCTGACCAATTTTTAACAATTTGAGCTTCAACTTCAACTTAACTATAACTTGTAGAAATACTGTAACACGTCCAGTTTTCTTTATTGCAACTAAAATGATCGTACAAACAAACGAACAGAGATAGAAAGAAATGGATTGTTGAGTAGCGGACCCCCAAAGACTTAAGATTACGAAACAGAATCATTTTCATAAGTCAAAGTCAAGTAATCATCGCTAATTAAAGCTTAATTTTAAAATCTTTATGCATATTACTCCTTTTCAAGTCCTCGTCATTAATAATGACCGAATCTACTTTCCTCGCGAAATGTTTTCGTTAAGACCACCTGCTCGGTTTAGATTATGCCACCATCGATTTACGGAAACTCGCTAAACAACTCCTGCAAAAAGAAGAATGAAACAAAACACTACTGGCAGAAAATTGTTTTGCAAGTTATTTTCATACGTATTTTCGTTATGTTATTGTTCACGAAAGGTATGAATCATTTAAACCTAGCGCATTTAATCTCAGTTTTTTTTTTGTCGTAAGGATATCCGATCCGTGTCAGCCTGAGAGTGAGCAAACTCTTAAATTCCAGCGCAAGATAAAAAAAAAAACAAAAAACAAAAAACAGTCTCCTCTTTTTAGCAGAGTACTGAAACAAAAATTTAAAAAGTAAATAAGTCTTCTGTAATTATGTCCTATAAACTCATCGGCCGACGCCACCACTGGTTTTCCCGCGAAATGACGTCGGAAGAACATGAACCGTGCGCGAATAATCAACCTCGTTGTTAGGGTTATATTTTGCCTCGCGAGAGGAAGAAAAAAACCCTGGGAGCGACTCGAGCGAGGTTGCGCAGAAATTCTATACTGATGACGCAACACTACCCAGCTCCGGGTAGTGCTGATTGGTTTAAAATTTACTACAGGATTGGCCAGGGATACAAAAAACGTGAAACAGCTGTAATTATTATAGCCAGCGAATACAGCCAACTCTCATCGCTCTTCGTCGCTGTGCATGGACGTTTCATTGATTATCACCGTTTTTGTAGTTGTTAAAATACTAGATAAGCTGATCAGAAGAATAAAATGATGAATTACCTACTTCTGTGGGTGCCATAGACAGAGCTTTTATCGTGAAAAACCTGAATCGATCAACTTACTGTCAAGACGTTAGCATGCAGACAGATGTGCTCAACTAAGACTTGAAAAATCGAAAAGTTGGAGATGTAGAGTTGAATTCAGTGGCGGATCCAGGGGAGGGGCCCGGGGGCCCGGGGGCCCGGGCCCCCCGTATTTTTAGACCAAACCGAAAACATTTTTTTGGAGACTGGGCCTTATCAAAGGGTCTGGATCACCGCCCCCCCCCCACCCCTCCCCCTTCATCTCAAGGTCTGGATCCCAAACTCTTACAATACGTCACCTATGCTGTCACCGGCTTCGCAGTCATGGTGGAGCGGAGGCAGGGGAGCATAAACTGGAACACATTTTTTTTCTCAAAGTACATTAACAGTCATGATAGTTTTATTGGCAAATTTTCCATGAACCTCTAACTCTTGAAATATTCATGCATATAATCAAAAGCATATATTGGCAACTTACACCTGAACAAAAAAACATTTTATGAGTCTTTTAAGACCTTTTCGATAATTGCTACTAAAAACGAAGCAGATAATCGGGTTGATAGCACAGTAGCTAGGTTTGACTCATAAAGTAGGTTACATCAAAGTATATCCGAAAACTACACGAGAAATGGGCAGACCTGTCCTGATACCGCATGATGAAATGGTTAGTATTGAAAGGTAACCAGCAAAGCACAAACACTATTACGATAGCAATGGACATTTGAAGAACGTTTCTGTTTCTTCTTTTCCGCTGTTGCTGATTGTTGGTCGACTGTTCATCTGGGTGTGCCTGTGTCTTGAGCTTGATAAAGATGGTGGAGTAAAGAATGACTAACAACACCACAGGTATGTATCCAAACACAATGTTGTAAGCTAGTAGGAAACTTGCAAAGGACGAGGACTCTCCGAATACTTTCTTCTATATCCGTACACACAAGGCTCCCTCTGCGTATTCAACAAGCTCGACGGTGAACAAGTCTGAAGAACTAAGAACTATGGCAAACATCCAAGTGGCAAGAATGAAGAAGGGACACAGTTTGGATCTGATGAATGGCGAATGGAGTGGAAATACCACTGCTCCAAATCGATCCACTGCTATCAGAATCAGATTCTGAGTCGACACGACAATGGAAACGTTACCAAAGAAAAGGACAAGCTTACACAAAGCCTAGCCAAGCTGACCATCGATAGGAAACGAGTTTGCGTGCAAGAGTGACAATTTCAAAGGTATCGAGAATATTGGAAATAACAAATCAGACGTGGCCATGTTTGCGATGAAATAATTTATCGGTTTTCTTAAGTTCGGCATTTTATAAACGATGATAACAATGAGAGAATTTGCTACCAGTGAAACGATGATTATCAGACAGTAGATAACGGTTCTTCCGATATTCCACGCATTGGAATATAACTGAGAGACGCATGAGCTCCAAAACTCGCTGGATCCGTTCGCCGTTGAGTTCATGTTTATTTTGCGACGTATCTGCGGAATTGCACGCACGCAGTCGAGTAGATTCCAATTACTGCTCAGTATTTTACGTATCCTACTTGATTCAGAACTTTTATCCACATTTGTTAGCCCCCTGCGAAGCCTCAGCACAGCTGTCTAAAGTTATTTGTAAGGTCAGGTGTCTATATTAAGAAATCGATTGAGAAAAGATATGGCTTATCCCCATTAGCGTAAAAGGTCTTTAGATATATTTTCTGTCATCAGCAACGCTTGACAAAAAAATGCGGGTGGTTTGTCGCGTTTTTTCATATTTTGTCTGAGACTGGGCAATCTCCAAAGCGCTGCCGACAATATTTTCCCGGCTAAAACCGAGCGGCGCCTAATGAAAACATAATATCATAGAGCGGCGGTTATTAAATGAGCCCACTGAGAGGTGTTTGTTTTGAAGGGTCGGCTCAATTTGTCATTAGATCATTCACACGATCATTTACGGTAACTCATCAATGCCCAAGTAAGCCTTCTATAATAAATTTGCTAGGAAAGACTCATAAGCATTGAACCTTCGAGTTATTTACTTTGTCTGAATACGTGCTAAACAGTAGAAGTTACGAAAGTAGAAGTCAATCCACAGGTAGCCCAAGCTCGAAATATGAGTATCGGCGAGCATCGGCATTGTTGCGTAACATTCAAAATATAAGGATTATAAGGCTCCCTGACGATGGCAAAATAATCTACGTTAAGTCTGGAGAGGGACGTCTTATCAACCATTCAAATTTCTCGCTGCCAAAGTAATTTAATTTTACTAACTACAAATTTGTCTATGCTCTGTTCTTTGTTTTTGCGCTACTCTTTTTTATTTATTCAAAGTGTTATTTTGTTTAATTTACCTCTTGTGATCATTTGCTTCAGTCTAATATTATATGCACGTTTTAGTCTTCATTATTTGTTTAAAATATCGAGTACCTTTTGCATCAATCATTTTACACCTAATAGAAAGAATGCAAATCCTTTATTGAGGCGCACATGTTTTTTTCCCGTCGAGACAACGTTTATTACAAAAGACTTGAACAAATCGTGACTTTGAAAATAACTTCATTGAATGTCAGGGGACTTAGGGATGACGCTAAAAGAAGAGAAGTATTTAATTGGCTTCGCGCCAAAAGGCCATCAATATGCATGCTCCAAGAAGTACACTGTATAGAAAAAACAAATCACTTGTGGAAAGCAGAATGGGGCTATCAAGCTTACTTCACCTCTTTTGAAAGCAACAAAGCAGGGGTATGTATTCTTTTTAACAATAATTTTAACCTTCAGCTCCAAAGACTTTACACCGACCCTGCAGGGAGATTTATTATCTGTGACTTAAAAGCTAACGAAAAGCTTTTGACCCTCGCTAACATCTATGCTCCCAACGAGGATAAACCTTCATTCTTTCAAAACTTTTACGATCATCTTTTAAATTTTAATTGTGAAGACATAATAATTGGCGGTGACTTCAACCTTGTTCTTAACATCGAAAATGACAAAAAAGGTGGCATTGCCAAAACTCACCAAAATAGCTTGAAGACCGTTCAAGAAATTTCAGAGAACCTAGATCTTCTCGATGTCTGGAGAATTCACAATCCAGATGACAAAAGGTACACTTGGAGACAACGACAACCTAAGGTTTACTGTAGACTTGATTTCTTTTTAATAAGCCAAAGCGTTATTGGGGACGTCACTAACACCGATATAGTGCCAGGATATAAAACAGACCATTCCATGATTACTTTAGATCTGTCTCTTCATGCAAATAGCAGAGGACCCGGCCTTTGGAAATTAAATACCTCTCTTTTAACCGAAACTGCTTATGTTAATCTTATTAAGACAACGATTAAGGAAGTTCAAGACGAATATGAAAATGATGACATGGTAAACTCTGCTCTATTGTGGGACATGATTAAGCTTAAAATACGGGAAAAATCGCTCAAATACGCAATGAATAAAACTAAGAAAACAAAGGGCCGTGAGGCAGAACTAGAGCATGCAATTTCCAAACTAGAATCGAAAATGGAGAACGGAGACTCTAGCGTAACAGAAAATTCTGAACTTGCAGAACAACTGAATGATCTAAAGAGTGAGTTAGAAAGAATTATTGAGACTCGTACGAAAGGTTCCATATTGAGAGCTAAAATTAAATGGCATAATGAAGGAGAAAAAAATACGAAATATTTCCTCAACCTAGAAAAGAGACACTATAAGCAAGGCATTATAAGCCAACTTAAAGTGGACGAAAATAACTTTATTACTTCGGATCAGGAAATATTAGCAGAAGGGGAATCTTTTTTTATGAATCTATATACATCCAACAGAAATATACACAATTTAATTGACACATATGATTTTTTTAAACACGAAAACGACACCGTCCTGAATGACGAACAACGGAACAACTGTGAAGGCCTGCTAACTGAAAGGGAATGCCTTGCAGCCCTGAAAACCATGGAACAGGGAAAAACCCCTGGATCTGATGGGCTACCTTCAGAATTTTATAGAGTATTTTGGACAAACATATCAAACTTATTGATTAATGCTCTTAATTATGCGCACGAAACGAGTCAGCTTTCCATCACACAAAGAAGAGGAGTAATCAAACTCATTCCCAAGAAAGACGCTGAGCCGTATTTCATTAAAAACTGGAGACCGCTTACTCTTCTCAACTGCGACTACAAAATTGCAGCAAAGGCTGTAGCTAACAGGCTGAAAAAGGTTCTTCCCGATCTCATCAGCTGTGATCAAACTGGCTTTATGAAAGGCAGGTTTATTGGCGAGAACATACGATTAATAGACTATGTTATTCGTTTTACCAAAGAAAAAAATATCCCAGGGCTATTATTATTTCTTGATTTCGAAAAGGCGTTTGACACGATTGAATGGCCTTTTATCATAAATTCTCTTCAATACTTCGGTTTCGGCCCAAGTGTTGTAAACTGGGTCAAATGCCTTTACAGCAACATAGAGAGCTGCTTCTTAAACAACGGCTGGACAAGCAATTTCTTTAAAATTGAAAGAGGGGTCAGGCAGGGGTGCCCGTTGTCTCCATATCTATTTGTTCTTTCAGTCGAAGTCTTAGCCAAGGCTTTTAAAAGAAACAGCAATATCAGAGGAATACACGTTAACCAAGAGGAAATTAAAATAAGTCAATACGCAGACGATACAACCTTAATATTGAATGGTTCACAAACGTCGCTCTCAGCTGCTCTCAACACACTTGACGATTTTGGAGAAGCCTCGGGTCTCAAACTCAACAGTAAAAAAACAGAAGCAATTTGGATCGGAACATATAGTGGAAAAACAGAAATTCTTCTTCCAGAAAGAAATTTCAGATGGCAAACAAACAAAGTAAAATCTTTAGGCGTTTGGTTTACGACAGACCCTGAAAACACTGTACTTCTAAATTATAAGGAAAAACTGGAAAAAATTAACAATATTCTAAGCAACTGGAAATACCGTAGATTAACCTTAAGTGGGAAGATCACTGTTCTGAAAAGCTTAGTAGCTTCTCAAATTGTGTACGTCTTGGCACCCTTGTGCACAAACAAAAAAATAATTAGCGAGATTAACAAGCTCTTTTACTTGTTCCTTTGGAACGGAAAGGGCGATAAAATAAAGCGAGATATTATGATTAACAATTACCCAGCAGGTGGCCTCAAAATGATTGACATACTATCTTTCAATAAAGCGCTAAAAACCACTTGGATAAAAAAGTACCTGGATACAGATAATCAGGGTAAATGGAAACTTTTTCTAGATCTTGAACTGAAAAAGTTTGAGTGTACCCTACCGTTCACAAGCAACCTTAATAAGATAGACATAGCTAATATCTTCAAAACGCAAGACAGTTTCTTAAAGGAAATTCTCCTAATCTGGTCAGAAATCAATTTTGAAGAGAGGATAACATCAGAGAGCCAGCTTTCAGAACAAGGCATATGGTACAACTCACTTGTAAGGATTAACGACAGCCCTATTTTCTTTAAAGAATGGTATCGTAAAGGCATCACAAAAGTTAAGCACTTAAGGAACAGAGAAGGAAAATTCCTCACTCCACCAGAACTTTTAAACAAATACGACATCAAGGTCCAACCCTTGGCATACTGTGGAATAATTTCTGCTCTTAAAAAGCTATGCAACACATTCAACCAAGGTGACCACACAAACGAAGGTAATAGTTACGAAAGCTTTTCGACAAAACTAATGAAAGCCCAAAAAGCAAGCAAGTTGGTGTATGACAAATTAATTACAAAGAAAAGTGCCCCCCCTACTACAAGCCAGCAAAAATGGAATCAAGACTGCAACTTAGGTCAAAACGAAATAACGTGGGGTGCGACCTACCAGCTAGCTCATAAAATCACAAAAAGCATAAAACTCAGGGAATTTCAATTTAAATTGCTGCACAGAAGAATACCAACAAACGCTTTCTTAACTAAGATAAGAGTAAAAGAAAACTCCAACTGCTCCTTTTGTAAAAAAGAACCAGAAAAACTCGTACACCTTTTCTGGTCCTGCCCCAAAACGGCGCTCTTCTGGGAGAGCATCATAACGCGATTAAAACTTTGCCAAATTATTCCCGATAGTTACTCTGCAGACATGACTGTTTCACTAGGCCTGAGATCAGACTCTTCTAAACTTCAACGCCAGATCAACTTTTGTTTTCTTATTGCCAGGCACTATATCTGGCTCTGCAAAACAAAAGAAGCTATACCTCTATTGCAAGGATTTCTCAAACACCTAAAGACAATTTACAACATACAAGCACAAGCAGAAGCAAACAATGTTCTGCCCAAACAATGGTCATTCCTACACGACATCACGTAGAAACTATCGTTTCTACCATGGCGCTATTCCCAACGCCCCCTGATATTCTCTATGTCTTTCATCCGTAGCTTATCCTGCCTCAATAACGCCAACTATCCTTAAATAAGTTTCTTCCGATGCAACTGTGTACTTGAAGCATACGAAATGTAATAATGTTTGAAAACAGTAGTATTGTTAGCAATGTAAGCAATAAGTATTGTCAGTATTGTAAGTATGGTATGAATGTTGTAAATAATGTAAGCAGTGTAAGCAGTGTTCAATATTGTAATTATTGGGTTAAGTAAAGCAAGTTTAGACAGGAAAAAAAAAAAAAAAAAAAAAAAAAAAAAAAAAAAATATAAGGATTTGTATGGGAGAAAAACTTACCGTTTCTGTAACCTACAAAAATGAAAGGATTTCAATAAAAAACAGCTCACCTTACTTAAAATGTGTGTTACGTCTCTCCTGTGTTGTCCACGGGCCGATTTATGGCCGTTTTATGGGTTTTTATGTAAACGGTTTTCTCTCTATATAAAGGTTTACCAAGGTTGGGCACTCCAGCGAAGCAGCTCGACTGATTCACCGAAGGAAAACGGCCGGATATTCGCTCCAACTGCTCCAATCGCCTCCAAATTCCGCCTAGGTAACACACGATAGTTCTTCTTTCCATTCGTTATCTTGCTTCAAGACTCCTTTCACCGAGAGTGAATCAAAGGTCGCAAATCTCTGCAACCAACCCAGACTCTTGCACCCGTTGACACAACAGGAAAACAACGGAAGCAAGAGACTGTCTCCCACCCCGAGTGTGAGTAATCTGAGTCTCAGGCCGTGTCGCTATCTGTCAACGGTAACGCGGAGTTCAGGCCGAGCCTCTGTCGATGGCTTCAGACGGAAAAGAATGCAGAGATTTGCAGCCTTTGATTCGCTCTCGGTGCAACGGAGTCTTGAAGCAAGATAACGAATGGAAAGAAGAACTATTGTGTGTTATCGAGGCAGAATTTGGAGGCGATTGGAGCGGTTGGAGCAAATTTACCGCCGTTTTCCTTCGGTGGATCAGTCGAGCCGCTTCGCTGGAGTGCCCAGCCTTGGTAAACCTTTATATAGAGAGAAAACTGTTTACATAAAACGGCCATATATCGACCCGTGGACCACACAGGAGAGACGTAACACACATTTTAAGTAAGGTAAGCAGTTTTTTTAATTAAAATCCTTTCATTTTGGTAGGTTACAGAAACGGTAGGTTTTTTCCCCATACAAATCCTTGTATTTTGAATGTTACACAACAATGCCGATTCTCGCCGATGCTCATATTTCGAGCTTGGGCTACCTGTGGTCAATCTTAACATATACGCTTAGTAAGAACTCTAGGAGATTTTCCACACCATTCTTATTATTCGTATATCTTTGTTTCGTTTAAAAATCATCAACTACAAAAAATTCGATCAACAACAAAGAAAAACTAGAACACTAAGTAAAAACGCCATAAATAAGGAGGATAGATAAGTTATTTCCTTAAAATTCAGATCACGACGAAAGTTATTGTTAGATCGATTCCGGCGGAAGCGTCATGTATTCACCCCGATAGGAAATAATTTATATCGAGCCGTGTTTTCATGTCAAATATGACCTAAAGTGACCCACTTAAAAGGGGCGAGCTTTGTTGAGAAACCACTTAAGAGCTAATTCCCCGGAAGTAGCAATAAGAAACCACTTTGGTGGAATAAATTTGGCCACGATTGTGGCTAGTTTTAATCGAACAATTAGCAAAACTCAAACACAGCAGTAAACATTTTCGTATATGATGTCTTGTTTACAAATGGGGCGACAAAATACTGCCAGCCTTAGAAAGTGATACTATCGAACCGACAGGATGGATCAAACGTGATAAATCGCTGGGAGGTGGGGAAATGGGGAGGAGGCGGGAAAAAGTTTTTCTCGGGATCTGTTCAATCTGATGGCGAGAGGAGGAAGGAAAAATATCTTGCTGGAACTGTCTTTCATATACTAGGCATGTGACCTTCTTAAACCTGATTGGCCAAACTAATGCTAGTATCGAATCCGTGCCTGGTACAAGCCAACCCGAGCGGAATATCACGTGCGCACCACGCCTCGATATAAATTACATTATGTCGCGCCATAATGTTCGGTTATGTTTCATTACAACGAATTCATGTCAGGAAAAGGTTTCTTTTGATCACTGTTTTAGTCGTTGAAGTTGCAGTGTAAATCTAAACAACTAATCAATGAATCTTTGTGATATTTAACATTGAATCCTGATAAAATATCTATAAGTTATTATTATTATTATTATTATTATTATTATTATTATTATTATTATTATTTTATTGTTATAAATTTTTCAAAACGTATGTCCAGGGAATTTTTGTTAAATAAATAGTAAAAATACAACATCAAGGAATAGAGTAACTAAGCATCTATAAATGTGGCTCTCCGGCCAGGAGGAAATTTTCTGCTGTTGAGGAACATTAATCATACTCCTGCGATCCAGAGCGCGGGAAAGTTTTTTACCAATGTCAATACTATCAATTTATCACCAGTTGTAGTTCTGTCTTTTCCCTGTAAACTGTTTGAAGTAGCTCTAAGACTGTTCAAAATATAGTTGAAAATACGTGCTTAATGCCAAGTTTACTAAAAAGGTGTGTGAAATGTTATCTTCGGCAATACGATCATAGCTGGGTGCAAAATTTCGCAGCTTAACTCGAGCGCAGCTGCCTTAAGCAATTAAGCCCAAGCTTAGCAGGTAAATATGAGGTAAAAATAAATGCATATTCATCAAGTGTGCATAAAACATGCAGTTTTTATAACATTTACTTTTCGATCGAACACACACAAAAAAGAGTTTTTTTTGAGCTTGACGGTAATTACTGCTAAAAATGAAAAAGAAAATCGGGTTTATATCACAGTACGCGTTAGATATTAAGCTATTTCGAGAAAGGTTGTCAGAAAAAGTGCATGCGACAATCCCGAAAGATATGTGGGTAGTCTTGAGTTCAATGTTTTTCAAAGAAATTTGAAAGGAAGGCACGAGAGGCCACAGACGTGTGTTTGCGAGTGCTAAAGGAAAGCAACAAAAGTAGGTTCGACATCTACAGTGTCAGGAACAGTGTATTGATCATATCACGTATTACCTTTCGGGATTGTCGTGTGCACATGTTTTCCCACAACCTTTCTAGAAATAGCTGTATACATGGTGACATCAAAGTAAAGCCAAAAACTGCACGAGAGATGGGTGAACCTGTCATGTAGCTACGGTGAGAAATCGATTGAAAAGATATGTGAAAATACTTGCTTAACTACCATTTTCAGGTGTGTGTTGAATGCTATCGTTAGCAATACGATCATAAAGTGCACAATTTAGCAGGTAAACACAGGAAGCAGGGCAGAGCAGGGGCGAAGCTGCCTGTCATTAAGGAATTTACAGTCTTAACAGTAAATATGAGGCAAAAATAAATGCATGTTATCATGTGTGAATTAAACAGGCAGTTTTCATATCATTTATTTTTCGATCGAACTAAAAACGAGAAATGATAAAACCAGGTTCTTCCTCAGCAAATAGACGAGGCTTTTACTTCTTTGACTACTTTTAACAGTGGCGGATCCAGGGGAGGCCCCCCCCTTATTTTTAGACCAAACTGAGGCCCGAAGGGCCGAAAAAAATTTTTTCAAGACCGCCCTCCCCCTTATCTCAGGATTTGGATCCGGCACTGGAACTGGTGAGGGAACTCGCCCGAAAAGATTGATTAACTGATTGTTAACTGTCAACAGTAGGTTATATCTGCAACAAAGAAGCGAGAAATGTTTTTTCTAAGAATATACTAGGATAATCGCCTGCAATCTTCAATTATAGTGTTTTCATTATAGTGTTTGTTTTCTTAGGCAAAAATTATACAACAATTTTTACCGAGGTGGAGGTGCCACAACTGGCCACCGACACTGAGGTGAATAATTGTTTTAGCATATACTAAAACAGTGAGATAATTGGGCACAAAAATGATGATTTTCAAATCATTTACTGATGCCACCGATTACAGTTTTGGCGCATAATGACCGTAATGACCGAACGGCCGTCGCGTTTTCTTGCCGACAAATAAAACTTTTGAAGACATTTGTCTAGCTCTTGGGGGGAAATTTCTTCAAAAGGAGTTGTGGATTCTTTTTATATTTGGAATCATTCTGTAAAAAACCTATTAAATTTAGTTTTAAGCTTATTTATGAACATGTCAACTAACAAAAATATTTTTCAACTCAAACAGACAAAGCTTCAACTGTTAAAACTTCCAAACTGAATTCGTGTATTTCGGGAACAGCTTGTTTGATTATATGTGAATTTTTTTTGTCAGTGTTATGACAGCAAACCGGGAGGCCATTTTGCTCCTAACTTAGACGAGTTTAGCGTCGCTCGCGTGGAGGAGCTGGAGGGTGAATCAGTGAATAACACTGCGATATCCGGAGTTTGAATAGCCAATCAGAGCGCGCGAAAAACACTATCCACTGCTTTAGTATATACTAAATACTGATAAAAATCAAGACGAACTTAAACGGGCTCCAAAATCACGTTGTGTCCTTTTCTTCTAGTTGCGAAGACAAATCCCTTTGAAAACGGTTTTTATTGAAACGCCAATCAGCAAAGGTACATTATTGACATAAGGAAGCACTCCCGGGATAATTTTCAGAAAAAGTAATAAAATTTGGTAATTTGCCGTAAGGCCATTTTCAGAGTTAAAGATATCGAAAAGATGCCTTTTGTATTTTCGTAATTTCTAATATTTTCATTCCCACTTTTCTTGCAAATTTTTCATTTTATTTTCTTCAAAGTAATTCTCATTCTCATTCTCATTAATCATTATCATTCATCCATTTTGGTCACCACATGAATCCAAATAGAACCAGTAAAAAGTACTTGTCTTATTCTTGTACACAAATAGCCGTGTAAAGAGATTGAATCCATGGAAGGAAGTCTCAGCATGATATTGAACATAGCAATTGGTGCAATTTTCATTACGGAGATACCTCCCTGTTGGACGCAAGTACTAGTACATTATGCCCGTCCTGCATTTCCGTGATAATTTACTGTTTTATTAATTTTCTGCTCTTCGACTGCTGACAACACGTCATATTTACTGTAGAAGATGACATCGTCACGGTTAGAAAACTGAAATTTACAAAGAAAACTAGAAACTGCAAAAATCACAATAATATATTCTTACAGCTGTATAGAAAAAGAAATTTGTTGCTCCGTTATTTCAAATGGTGCGTATCGTGTTTGACAGTTTTGATTATTATGTTTACTCTAATTATTTTAATTGGTTTTAAATACCTGTTGTCGTCACAGGAGCGGTTAGAGGAAAAGTCAGTACTGTTTATTAAATTAAGAAATATTTGCGATCGGAGCGATCGGAGAGCGTTCATCATCCTTGAGGGTTTGATTTGTTCTTCCTACTTGGTAAGTGTTTTGAAACCAAAATGCAACGTTTGTTTTCAGTTTCGCAGTGTCAGATTGTAAAAACTGAAAGCTATGTCATTAATATTGAGAGTGTATGAGGTTTATAAGCACAAATACCGTGTAAGCGCTAGCCTTACCCAAGGACAGACATATTCTTATCCAAACAATACATGTTAATAGTATTCAAGAATTGTCACATCTTTTTAAGGTTTCTTTGTTTGTTTACGAAGATCGCAAACCTCGCACTGAGAACGAAAATTCACATTAAATGTTCAGCCTTTGGAAAAAAAAAAATCATTTATATCACCCTAAGAATAATTTCAGATATTATTCTATGAGAAATTTGGTCAAAATCTTTCCCTTTTGTATCGATTTAACCACAAAAAATACTTGATTTTTTTCTCGCTGGTCCTCAATGTTCTCTAGCTAAAATGAACGGTCAGGAATTCACTCCTTAAATTACCCAAGACATTACACACGCTTTGGGTGGACAAGCGGGAAGTGGGAAATATTGTCGGGATAGACTTGATTAAGGGGCCGACCATTTAACTCCTGAGGTGGGGGGGGGGGGGGGGGGGCGGGTGGGGGTGGGTGATTTTGAAAAAACAAATTTCCTGCAAGTGCTTGTCGGAAGAAAAAAAGTTGCACGCAGCACAAATGTAATAGAAAGCTTATGGGAAAAAAGGTGAAAAGATATCCTGCCCACCAAATTGGTGGAAAAAAAAATTCTTGATGATCAAAAATCACCCACCCCTCGCCTCAAGAGTTAAATGGTCGGCCCCTAAAGTGAACTGGCAACCTAATCAAAGAATCAAAACTGACGCCCTTTCGGTTTAGTTAGTTGACACAGTAAATAGTTGATTTGATGCAATGTTCACAAAAGAAAGCATATTGACATTCCTAATTGCTATTTTATGGAAAATGAATTCACAGGACAAAAAAATTTAACACACAAAAAGGAGCTTATTTGTCAATTGGTTGAACTCAGTATGACGTCCCCTTTTTTCTGATTCGAACGTCTGACGTATTTCATGATTTTTCGTTCCGTCGCTATGAATAAAAACAGTCAAAACTAAAACTGAAATAATAGACTTCAGTGTACTGCTAGATTTAATATTTGTCGTCAGTTTGTCTACTATCAGAAAATTTTTAGTATTCCTAGATCTATCGTATTTAATTATTTTGTTTCAAGTTATTCCAGACTGAGTAAATGAAGTTTTTCCAAGCTCATTACACCATACATGCATGAATCAGAAAACGAAAATCCGCTGGTTCGATACTCAGCTAGAAACACGAGTCAGAGAATTTGCCTTTCAGATTTTCAGGATATAAGCCTATAATCATCAATCCCATAAAGTGTTTTATTATTCATTCAAAATATTTCCCCAATTCTGATTGGCTAAAAGCACACGCATAATTCACCATAACCAGTTACTGATGACCAAATTTGGAAGAATTTTGTGTTTAACGAGGAAATGACGTCAAAAATGCAGCCTTAATTTGATCACATTACGCCTGTCGTATTTGACCTTCACTGGCTTCCGGTTAGTTATGGTATTGTTTTTGAAATTCTTTTGCTAGTTTTCAAATCACTTACCAACCTTTCCCCTAGCTATCTGGCGGACAGACTGAGTTATCAATCGCATTCCAGGGTCTTGCGGTCCGCATCTAAGCAGCTGTTAGACCAACCTCGATCAATCACGAAAACTTACGGGGACAAGGCTTTTTCAGTGTGTGCCCCTAAACTGTGGAATTCACTACCATTAGATTTGCGTAAGTCACCGTCTTTAACTGGTTTTAAGAAAGAATTGAAAACATATCTTTTTAGGCAATTTTTAGAGAGTGGGTCATTGTTTTTGTAAACTTTATGATTTTAAGACCTGTAATATAATGATTGTAAATAGATTTTTAATATTTGATATGTAAATTATTTCATTTTCCCCTTTTTTACATTGTAAAGCGCCATGAGCTCAGAATATGAGCGCTATATAAATAAAGTTATTATTATTATTATTATTAATGCACCGTTAACCGAGAAGACCTGGGAACGAGATTGAGTTGTTTTCGTTGTAAAAACCAAAATGGCGGACACTTCACTCAGCTGGAACTAGGCGAAATAATGGCTAAAAACATAGCAAAAACAGCAAGAAGACAACTCAGAGGGCGACATCTGCTATTTGGAGAATATTTGCGGAGCTGGAAAAAGCTAAAGGTAAACTATCCAAGATTTATAAAATAACTAAGATAGTACGCGCGTTCTGACTGGCCGAGAGGAGTGTTTGCATGAGAGTATGTAAACATGGTTGTGGCGTCAAGATGTTTTGCTTTTCGCGCGCGAATCACGCAAGCACGAATTTGAAAAAGTTTTCGAGTTCAAAACTCCACAAGTTTACTTTCGTCGGCTGAAACTTGGAAAATGGTTACAAAGAAGGTGTGTCAATTTTTCTTCGCCTAAGCTGACATTTTAAGCTGAAAAATACGTATTTTGAAAAGAATCTTTTTGCAAAACAAGAACTGATTATGCGTGCAAGACTTTGTGGACAAGACTTTGCGACTGGTAAGAATTTCTCTTTTAATCATTGCCATACAAAGAGTTTTGCGTTTTTTCTCGGGAAAGTTATTTTATAAAAGCAAAAGAAAACTTTTTCCCTGTGTTTGCATAGCCTGATATAAACACTCGAGGCGTTAGGAGAATTCTCAACAGTTATGCAAACCCTCGACTTCGTCTCGGGTTTGCATAACTGTCTCGAATTCTCCCAACCCCTCTCGTGTTTATATCAGGCTATGCAAACACGGAAAACGTTTTCTAGTACTTAAAAAATTAACATCGATGCAGGTAAGCTTGTTTTAGCTATGTTTTTAAACTAGGAATTATTTTGAATGAATAATAAAACAATTATTGAATTCAGTTTTTCGTATCATATGAAGAATTATGGAGATCTCGGAGGGTGTTATCCGCCTCGGTCTACGGCCTCGACGGATAACACTCTCCTCGATCTCCATAATTCTTCATAAGATATTCAGCCTCATTCATGAATTGTTAATTAACAGCCTAAATTACTTGCCTTCGCGGGGAGAAGCGGCAAAAGCCAGCGAGAAAGTTCACATTAAATGCTCAGCCTTTGCAAAAAAAAAATCATCTTATATCACGCTAAGAATAATTTCAGATTTTATTCAATGAGAAATTTGGTCAAAACCTTTCCCTTTTATATCGATTTAACCACAAAAAATACTTGATTTTTTTCTTGCTGGTCCTAAATGTTCTCTAGTTAAAATGAACGGTCGGAATTCACTCCTTAAATTACCCAAGACATTAATTACACACAGGCTTTGGGTGGACAAGCGGGAAGTGTATTTGTAGAGAAATATTGTCGGGATAGACTTGATTAAAGTGAACTGGCAACCTAATCAAAGAATCAAAACTGACGTCCTTTCGGTTTAGTTAAGATTCGTTGACACAGTAAATAGTTGATTTGATGCAATGTTGACAAAAGAAAGCATATTGACATTCCTAATTGCTATTTTATGGAAAATGAATTCACAGAACAAAAAAATTTAACATACAAAAAGGAGCTTAGTTGACAATTGGTTGAACTCAGTATGACGTCCCCTTTTTTTCTGATTCGAAAGTCTGACGTATTTCATGATTTTTTCTTCCATGGCTATGAATAAAAGCAGTGCGTTGGTCTTTAAAAGGATAAACGAGTTGCCACAGTTATTTAAAGCTGACGATTTGAGCGCTCGACCCTCGTCAGAGTGAGTGAATTTTTATATTCTTTTTGTCTTGTTTGAAATTAGCGGTTTTTAGTTCACCTGCCTATGTCATTTTCGTCATGGTGCACTAAGTTGAGTACGTAGGATAGTTTTTTTGAGTTTTACCTTTTCAGGTTAAAAACATGTAAGCCTATAGACATTTTCTGAGCTCAAATAGAAAGAGTGGTCTAAGAAATACTCATTGTGTCCTTCTGGTTGTAAAAAGAAGGTCTTGTCTCATTCAAGGATTTCCTCAGTGTTATCAGCCATTTATTACTAACACCGCCAGCTCGAAACAAACAAACAAACAAACAAACAACGAAAAACCAAGAAAAAACAAGGCTTCAAAAGGGCCCTCAAAACGGCGCGATTTTTTTGACTCATGATCAGACTGCTGTATGGATGTTATTAGAAATGCTTTTAAGCTTAACTGCGTTTGTTTGGCATAAAGTTTCCAAAAAATAAATCCCGTGACCTTAAACTTATCGTTTATTCTGTGTTATTTAAAATCCGAAAGTACCAACTGGATTGCTTTTAACTTTCTTGCAGCACGCTTATCAAAACTAAAAAATAATAGATGTTAATGTACTGCTAAATTTAATATTTTTCGTCTGTTTGTCTACTATCAGAAAATTTTTAGTATTACTAGCTCTATCGTATTTAATTATTTTGTTTCAAGTTATTCCAGACTGAGTAAATGAAGTTTTTCCAAGCTCATTACACCATACATGCATGAATCAGAAAACGAAAATCCGCTGGTTCGATACTCAGCTAGAAACACGAGTCAGAGAATTTGCCTTTCAGATTTTCAGGATATAAGCCTATAATCATCAATCCCATGAAGCGTTTTAACAGCCTAAATTACTTGCCTTCGCGGGGAGAAGCGGCAGAAGCCAGCGAGAATGAGAAACTCAAACCAAGCCATAGTTTTTCTCTGAAACCGCTGATCAATTAATCTTTTTTTCAACCAGTACCTGTTCTTTGAAGGGCAATGTTGTCTTGTGCGTGATCCCAAGCTGCGACCAGTTCGTGAATTCTAGTGCTCACGAGCGACGTAAACTGACAAAAAAGAGCACATCACCTTCATATTGCATAGACTGTAATAAAACGTCTTTCTTCGCCCCATGTAACTTGAGGTAATTTTTGGTTCCTTGTCAGCGTAAAATGGGTTCCGGATTCCAATCGTCAGCAGGAGCCCGGATTCCTTGAGCTAAGTTCCGGATTCCAAAGCCCAGGAAAAAAGTTCCCAGATTCCGGATTCCACAAGCAAAAATTTTCATTCCCGAATCCTGGAATCCCAGTGTGGATGCTTGACAAAAATTGCGCGTGCAAACTAAACCAATGTGATTAATAAAGCTAAAATTGCCAGGATTTCGAAAGCAATAGTAGGCATTCCTGATGTCCTTGCTTCAACCAATCTGTCAACCTGTCAACGGCGCCTTTCTAGACTTTAAGAACCTGAAATATGAAAAACAGTAACTTTGTTTTCGCATTTACTTTTGTGTTAGACATATGTTTTTTTTACATATTTGACGGAGCGCCGTGATTGGTAGTTTAATGACTTTTCTAACGGACAGAGGCGCACTTGTCGGTTTGCTAAGACAATATTAATCTTGGCTGGAACAAGTCTGTCTGAAGAATTATTTTTTATAAATGGTACCACACACACCACAAAATTTGTAATTCAGAAGCCCTATATGTGAGGAAGCAGAAACAATCGATGTACTGCGTCAACTATATTTTTTCTCTACTTATAAGTCTGACTCCACGAAACATGTGACTTAACAAGAATGGTCATTCAGGGAGATCCGTTTCGGTAGCTTTGAAACCAAGATAATAACAAACGAAAAATCGTGCGTTGCCTTGAACTTCCTCAATTAATGTAGCACTAACATTGGGCCAACTTCTGTAAGGCAAGGACGGCAAGGATTATCCCTATGAACGAATTTTTAGGCTATGAAAAAAATCAAGATAAACACGAACTGATAAACCTTTGAGAATTCCCAAAACAAAGTGAGGATGGAAAATAGCCCCACAAAACAAAAAAGAACATACACGAGGATGAGTCGTTCGTTCAGCGATATAGGTTTTTTGAGACTGATTATCGGCCTTGGTCGAATAATGTAAAGTGAAAATTATAATTCATCCCATCCTGGTACAGCAAAAATGTTTGATATACACAAGGTTCCCCAATAAGTTTCTTCAATCTCGTTGTCTTGGCCCAAATTTTCGCTCAACCCCTTTCTTTAATTCTGGTTATTTTGGGCATCCCTAATCCGAGGCATACTTTCAATCCCGAATCCCACTCCCATATCTATTGTTTTAAAATCCCGAAATCCCGGCCTTCAAATAAGACAAATCCAGAATCCAAAAAACCTATTAATGACCATCAGACATGACCAAAGAAGAGAGCTACCTCAGAGAATGGTGCATGTTATTTTGTGTGGGCCTGAGAAATTTTATGTCCTTTTGACATACGTTTCCTTCATCTCTGCCAACTGTTTATTTTAAGACAAAGCCAGATTCTATCTTGATAGTTGTATTTGTTTTAATCACTGTACATACAATGAGGACTGGGTAATATAGGCACGTCCTGTTCGTCTGTGTTTGTCTACAAAATCACCTTTCAGTATGGCAATTGAATTTTGTACTGATACGTGCTATGTTTGTGTAGCAATTCCACTTTTCGTCGTTACATGATCTATCTTCTTTTAGTGAACAAGGCTTGGATATTCTCAACCGTCGATGTCTTCCAAGAGAAAAAGCTTTTGCGTATTATAAGCAGTTTATATGTTTATGAGACATTAATTTCATAATGTTACAACTCTTCCAGGAAAATTCAAAACACTGACACGAGGAGATGAACATTATCGCTGACTTGCAAATGGCGATAGCTTTGTTTCTTCATTTCACACTGCTAACGTTGTTGCTGTCTTGCCTTGGAAACTGCAACGGCCTTCAGCACGTAGAGTCCGCTTATAAAGACGGCGATATCATGTTAGGAGGACTTTTTGATCTTCACAAGAGCAAAGGCGACAACGACGGCTGCGGTGATCTTCTTGCTTCAAACCTGGGATACACGGAGGCAATGATATTTGCCATTGAAAGCATCAACAAAAATAAATCGCTCTTGCCGAACGTCACCCTTGGGTACGATATCCACGATTACTGCCTTCGACCTGCAAAAGCTGTGAAAACCGCGTACGAGCTCGTAGTAAAGACTGATAGTCGCTTTTCTCTTCAAAACTGTTCAGACGCCAATGAGCACCATAACGATATGCACCAATTAAAGGAAATATTAGGGGTCATTGGGCCGATGGATTCAGCCAGTGCCATCATGGTTTCCAGCTTGTTCGACATCGCACATATTCCATCCATCAGTCCACTGGCAACAAGTGTGGAGTTAAGTTCCACCTTGTACTCCCACTTTTATCGTACGGTTGCCTCTGACAGGTGGCGGGCAAGCCTGTTAGCCGATATGGCATACTTCTTTAACTGGACTTACGTGGGTGCAATTGCCCTTGATGATTCTTTTGGCCGCTATGGAATATGGGGAATTGAAAGGGAAGCTTATGAGCGAGGTTATTTTTGCATAGCCTTGACTCGATTTGTTCCTCGAGTGGACCATTGTAAGCAGGTCAAAAGGATTGTGAACGACCTAAAGAGCAATGAGAAAGTCAAGGTTATTTTCATATGGCTTTATGGAGAGTATGCGCAGGATTTTTTGGATGAAGCAGTGAAACAAAATGTGAAGGACAGAACTTGGATCTTTGCAGATGGGGCAACCCCAAGTGATCCATATTTTCAGAAGCTCCATTTTGCAGAAATTTTAAACGGGTCATTTGGTATTCTCCCCAAAGCTCAGTCCAGCCAACCGTTTAAAATCTATTTGACCAATTTAGAAAAGAGAAACTTTAGTGGAAGCAGCAATCCATGGTGGGATGAATACTGGGAATCTATGAACGTTACACTGGAGACGTCTTTAGAAAGCAGGTCGCATTTAACAAACAGCCCTTACATCGCCTACACCATCGATGCCGTATATACCTTCGCCCATGTCTTGCATGAGATGTACCACTGTCGCGAGCCACATGGACTGCTCAAAGGTGGTAAATGTCCCGTAATTCAAAATTTAAAAGTAAGAGGAGACGATCTTCACATTTATATGCAGAATGTAAGTTTTCAAGGACTGACCGGAACTGTACAGTTTGACAAATACGGCGATCCTTTAGAGGCATGCTACAACATTTTGAACTTCAAGAGAGATGGGGAAGGCTCTTCGAATGTTCTTGCTGGGTGGTGGCTTAAAAATACGGTCCACGGTCCCCGACTGAAAATAAATGTAAATAACATAACTTGGAAAAGTGGAAGTGGATATGAAGGTATCCCTCTGTCCGTATGTTCTACAGATTGTTCGCCCGGCGAAAGGAAAGTTCCAAAATCGCCATGTTGTTGGGATTGTGTCAAGTGTCCTCCAGGGACTATAAGTTCCTATGGTGTTTCTTCTAACTGTTCAGAGTGCCCTGAGAGACAAAAACCAAACTACAACAGGACTAAATGCATCGATCTCCCATTAAACAACTTACAATGGGACAGTGCGTCCTCAATAGCTGTAACCTGCACAGCAGTTTTGGGAGTGGTTTTGACTTTCCTTTTCTTCGTCGTGTTTGCGAAATATCGAAATTCACCGATCGTGAAGGCTTCAAACAAAGAACTGAGCATACTATTGTTAATTACAGTAGGGCTCTTTTTCGTGCTGGCCTTTCTATATCTCTTTACACCTACAAACACCCTGTGCTGCACTTTGAATGTCTGGCGATACACCATATATACATTGTGCGTGTCAATCCTTTTACTAAAGTCAAGAAAAATCTTCAATGCCTTTAGGTTACGTACATTAGCAAACGTTATGAACTCAAGGCCTCGGGCAAAAAAGAAGGGATTCAGCCTTCTTTTCAGAGGAGAAAGACGACATTTGTTTTTCCTATTGTCTGTGCAACTAACACTGATAGCCAGCTGGATCTCATTCGATCCACCCAAACAAACGGAAATTGTCCGTCAGCCTCATTACCTGTTTGTTGTGTGCAAACCTTTCAGTTCCGCGACTGGTAAAGCTCTCTTCATCATAATCGCAACCAACCTTCTAATCCTGTCGACGGCTTGTATATATTACGCTTTCAAAGGGCGAAAAATTCCAGAGAATTTCAACGAAGCCAGATACATTGGTTTTACAATGTACATCGTGCTATTATCATCTGTCGCTTATTATCCAGTTGAATTTAGCTTGGAGGGTTGGTATGTAGGTGTCATTGGAGGAATAACAACACTAGTGAGTTCCTATGCCCTATTGGCCTGTATGTTTGGGCCGAAGATTTATGTCATCTTTTTCACCCCTGAGCAGAACACTCGCGAGGCAGTAAGCAGTGAAATTGCAAAATATTCTTTATCAGCATCGTTTGCAGTAGTGCGTAATGGGCGTGTTGCCCCTCAATCAAACCCTGGTTCAAGTCCTAATACATCCCAAAAACATTAAAAAACAAGCCCTTTAATATTACATAATAATAAATAAGTTTATAAAGCGCTTAAACTATAAATATTCTAAAGCGCTACCTAATTTACAATAATAAAATGCAACATTGAAAGAGAAATAAATAAAAAATCAAATCATTCATTTCTAAAAGCTTTCTCGAACAAGTAGGTTTTAAGAAGCCTTTTAAAACAGTTAATATTTGAAATAAATCTTAGTTCCTAAGGTAGGGCATTCCATAACGATGGACCTGAATGGGCGAAAGCTCGATCTCCAAAGGGTTTACGCTTTGTTTTCGGGACTTGCGGCAGTCTCTGATTATAGATCTGATCGTAAAGTATAACCTCCCGCAGCTTTAGGTTTCAGAAGATCTCTAATGTACACAGGAGCCTTGGCTTCCAACGCCTTGAAAGCAAGTAAAAGAATCTTCAATTGAATTTTGGAATAGACAGGTAACCAGTGCAGTTTAATTAAAATAGGAGTGATATGGTCAAACTTCGGGATAACACGAGCAGCAGCATTAAGGATCTTCTGTAAACAGTCACACTGATATTTAGGTATGCCATGTAGAAGACAACTGCAATAGTCAAGATGCGACGTGACAAAGGCGTGAACCAGAGTCTTAGTTGATTCTTCAGAAAAAAACTTTCTTATTTGCCTGATGCTATGTAGGCCACGAAAACCTGTAATACAAACTTTGACAACATGAGAATCCATAGACATACGATTGTCAAACCATGCACCCAGATTACGGACACACTCAACAGGTTTAATAACAGAGGTACCGACAGCAATTGACTCAATGGAGACCTTGGATAACTCCTTGTAAGAGCCGATGATAAAAACTTCAGTCTTCGTGTCATCAGTTAATGGCCGATGGGAGATCATCCAAATGCGAACGTCTGCAATACATTCCTCAATCACTCTGAAAGCTTCCCTCTGTGAGTTAGAGGAGTCGGGTTTAAAAGAAAAATATAATTGCGAGTCATCCACATACGCATGTGCTTCAGGGAGATGCTTTGCCAATACTTAAAAACAGTCCAGAAGCATACAGGAGAAAAAGAAACGGGCCCAGACAACTGCCTTGGGGAACTCCAAAATCCAGATCAAAGGGCTTAGACAGCTGCAAATTAATGAATATTTGTTGTTTCCTAACCGATACTAAGTACGACTCAAACCACTTTTGGGCATCACCAAATATACCGGAACTGAACTATACAGGAACTATACAGGAACTGCATGGAAGGCTACTTACTGCTGTGATTCTTAGATCCTTGGTCGAAACAACCGGCGCCTTTATGTCCTTCACTTTTTGTCACAGACAAAAGAACAATAACACAGGAGGGTGTCAATGGGGTGGTAGCTTTGACAGTTGACGGTAACTTTTTTCCAATTTTGTCGGCTGACGGTTAAATGTTAGTGCTTTTCACGGTTTTGTCTTTATGAATTAATATTAACTGTTCGGTATTTTGGCGGTTGTCTTGGCCTTTCACTTGTAAAATGTTGAAATATTTTCAGATATAAGCAGGTTGTAAAGTATTGTAATATGTACAAAGAGTGTTTTTGAGACCTGCGGGGGTATTTTACAGAACGCCGAACGCCGAACGCCGAACGCCGAACGGGAACGCCGCCGAATGAATCTGAAATTTAGTGATTAGGGTTAGGAAACGGAGTGAATCAAGTTTCAGGTCCGTTTCCCAGTATAATGACCCCCAGTTTCTTAACCCTAATGACTATTCGGTGCTCTGCATTCGGCGAATGCAGAAAGTCGAATTACTCTGAAGTTTAGTCGTTAGGTTTAGGATGCTACTCGAATCAGGTTTCAGGTCTGTTTAAATATCTGAATGACCCTAAATGGAACCTGATTCACTCGATTTCCTAACTCTAATCACTAAACTCAGAGACATTCGTTGTTCGGCGTTCTGCAAAATACCCCTGCGACAAGACAGGTGTTATTCTCAGATTAGTTTGCCATTTGCCATTAATTATGATAAATCGGATGCTAAAGCCGAGTCTCTATTATAGATATAGGGATAAACAATGAAATTTTCCTTTGAAGAATTTAGGAGCATGAGCTTTAACATTGTAATATTACCAAAGAGTACTTTAGAGGTGTTAAACAACACGAGATTCGACCTCTTTAATACCGTTTTCAAACTGGACCTACATCCTTGTCAATGTAAAACCTAACCAAGTCTTGGATTCCTTGTAGTGGGTTGCTAAGTTAATTGCAAAAATGTGTAAGTAAAAGTGATATTTTGAAGCAGAAGAAGTACGTGTGGTTGATTGAGTATTTATTTCTGTGTAGTCACAGGTAAGCTGTTCTCTTTCCTTCACTGGCTTCGCAGGAAGCTGTTCATAGCTGGAACCTTACTACTTTGTCAATGTTTTTCATCGTATATATCTTAGCATCGCATGGATTGGTCCATGTTTTCTAGGCCATTACTATCAGGCTAGCTTGAACGAAAGCAAACAGTTACCAACAGTAATTTTGTTACCCGCCCCCCTCCCTTTGGAGGAGTTGTGTTGTGTTATGTAACCGTTTAAGTTTTGGCGGGTCACTCCTTGAGGTGCGGTTAAGTCCTCCCTCAAGCTTTTGGCCTTGCTTGTGTCTTGCCATCTTATTCCTTTGCCTTAATCGTGTCCGATCCAGCCCGTGCGGGAGATAAGAAAGGGTCTGCCAATATTCTTGTCCTACCCCACAGTAGTGGGGCGATAAGTGAGGCTTGTGTTATTTTGTGCGCATAACCCTAAGTAGCTATAACCTGCCACAGAGCTGTGCCCCCCCCCCCCCCCCCCATTACGCCATCTATATTAGTAGTTGTTGTCTTTTTTAGGCTGTGTGCGTTATTTAGTTGCTTGACTTTTTAATACATATCTTAAGCGGAATAGTGACATGAATTGAACGTATGTCGCAGAGGAGTTTTCTCTTAGCCAAGGAGGATGCTTATTTAATGTTTTCTTGCGAGAGGCCCTAATTTCTGCGCCAGTCGCTTTGATCAGTGCCCGCTTGCTTGAGATTCAGCTAAACTCGTGCCTGTACATCCAGATAGAGGTCTGGCTCGTAGGCTTCATTGGACTACCCTGCGCGTCAGAGATTTCTTATACACGGTTTCCGCTAGTCTGCGTGGCAGACGTTCGAAAGGGAAGGGAAAGGGAATTAGGGCGCGAGACCACGCGCGAGGGAGGAGGGAGCCCCTCGCGCCCCTCGCCCCTCGCGCCCCTCGCGTTCTCTCGCGCCTAAAACTCCCTTTCACAAAGCTCCCTTTCCCTTCCCTTTCAAACGCCTGCCACGCAGGCTAGTTTCCGCCGAAGAATTGTTCCATCCAGAGGAAAACGAAAAAGGAACACAAAAACAACAAGAATTGTGGTTGCCAAATGATTGCAGAGTATGGAATGACTGAGGCATTTTTAGACTAACTTCGAAATGATGGGTGTCAACCTCGTTCCCATGGCTGGAAAATATCTGGGAACGATGTTACAACGCTTAAGTCATTTCTTTCTTCTTTTTCTTTATGTCGGGGTCGACGGAGTTTACTTTTTCTTCAAATTTCTTGCAAAACGAACCCGCCAAGTCAAACAGCAACTTGCAAATTTCCAGCAGAGTCAAAAGAGATACTCCTGCGAAAAGTCCCAATGAACCTCCGATGTTGCTGATGAGATCTTTAAACTAAGAAAATAAAGTACAAAAATAAATTTACTGATGAATCAATATTCCATGATATTCGTACATCGCAGAGTGCTGTCTGTCTATTCCAATACTACGCTTCATTATTTCTAAATAAAAAGTTTACTTTAAGAATCAACCCCAAATATAGACAAAGGAGCTGTGCCAACGACCCACGTCAGTTTCAGTTTATTGTTTTGCCATTAAGATATACAGGCAACAAGTTCTAAATATTTTAAGGCTAATTGCGAGGAAGCCCAAGGGAACCACCGCGCTTAAAAGGAATGGACTCCCTCAAGGTGACCCAAACGGATGGTACTCAGCCCGGTTACAGTTGGGTGAAACACCTTGGGTCAGCTGCTTTAACCATTGACGTCGGACTCCAGTCAAACTCTTTATTTCAACACCAGACGTTACCAGTTACGTCGGAGGTTACGTTATCTGGCCCTGAAATGTCTATAGTCCTCCTGGTCGGAATTGGATATCAGTTCATCACAAGGTTATCCCCAACAGTAATACGTTTTCAAAGACCAGTTTCGAATTTTTAAAGTTCATACCTCACTCAGAGGCTGGGGTTTATAAATCAAAAGAAATCGCATTGAGATCCACTGATAAATCATTGACATGTTTTGTTTTACATTGGACTCTCTTTTAACGGACACCTCGGTGATACGGACACTAAGAGATGTCCCGACTTTTCTCTGCTCCCTTTATTTGACTCTCTATGAGACGGGCAACACTCGTGGACGGACACTATGTGCCGGTCCCAAAAGTGTCCTCTTTAGAGAGATTGGACACTGCTTCCCTCACCCACTGAGCCAAGTATAATTCATTATAATTCAAAACTGGCCTTTTGAACTTTGCAAAACTTGTGGATACAGTCTTCATTCACCTCGTATCTTGGCACTTGTTGGATGATCTCTGTTGTCATGCTCTTGTAGTAAACGTCAACCCGCGCCAAATTTCTTCTGTTAAGGAAAAACAATTTGTTAAAGACTGAACAAAGCCATTTCTTGCATCAGATCGGTATTTATTTCTTAGTTTTCGGTTTGGTGTTCATTAGCCTAAGCTCAGAGGTTCATTAACCTCGGCCGCCATGCGCATGCACTAAAGCAGTTGCCTCCTGTTCTTTTTTGAACCGTCAAGCTCTCCCTTAAAATCATTTTTTGACTTGCCCCAACTCTCCATCAGTTTCAACGTCCAACATGGTGGGAGAACAGTATCACAAGAGTATCATCGTTCGCACTGCAAAATACGACTGATTTGCAGGTTAGTTCTCATCCTTATCTAAAAGACAGGAAAGTAAGACCTGAATGAAGAGGAAAAGGAAACTGAGCTATTGTTATCATACCTGGCTTGTGTTATATCACTCACTGTATTGAAAGCTCTATTGCCCAATCTTTCCAGCAGATGCGACTTCTAATAAATTATAAAGAAAACCAATGCTGATGATTTACACAAAAGTATTGCGATATCTTACATGTATCACGGCCTGTTTATGAGATTCCACATCGAAGGGTGGCTAGATTAACTTACTAAACTGTTTTATCCTCGCCAGCATCATATGGGACATGTAACGGATACAAGGCTTGGAGGTGCGTCAGGGATGATGCCCATAGGAAAGGTACATAGGGAAAGAAAAAGTAAGTAGCCCCCTTCCTTAGCCTGCGAAAACAGCCGTTTCCCCTCCCCAGCCGCGAGGAGTGGGGAGAAACGGCTGTTTTCGGAGACTACCCCTTCCTTGGCTCAGTCTATAGCCATGGGTGTCTAGATGCGCCCTCGTTACTGCCCACTCATGGTGGGTGGGGGGTACCGTCGTAAGCCTATCCCCTTTTCTCTTGCCTCGGTTGGACGTCATAAAGGATAAGAGAGGCTGTTTAAAGATAAATCAGCTCACCAGGTATCCTTCAGTCGGCCATATTGCTGAGGATACAGTAGCAGGATACTCGAATAACCTAAAAAGAATCAAGACATGTGAGAGCCAAGTTTCAGATCTTTCCGGTCTGAAAAGTTCACTTTGCCTCGCACTTAAGCTACAGATTGAGTAGCCTGTAAAGCAGGCTTTCAAAGGGCGTTGGTAATTAAGGAGAAAGAGGGACATCTTGTGATGGGAAAGTTCCCTTTTTTCTTCCTCGTACACCCGATTTACTTCGCCCTTTCCCTGGGTTGATTACGAGGCAGGCTTCATGTTGAGTAGTCATTTCGCGAGCGACCAATGAGGATCCCCAGTAGGGTTTTCGGGATCCGGGATTTCCCTTATTTGAAGCTCGAGATTCGGGATATGAAGGTAAAATGCGGACGAGATTCGGGATTGAAAGTACGGGCGCAAGGTGGGATGCCAAAACTAACCCTCGGGATTACGGGATTGCACCAGATTTTGGGTCGGGATTACGGGATGTAAGAACCCTATTGGGGATTTCCTGCGAAATGACAGAAACGATTGCAGAAATTCCATACTGATGATGCTTTACGACCCAGACCGTATCTGTCAAAAATGGTATATAAAGGGGCCATGATAAGTTTGGCAGATAGACATGAACTGCAAAAGACCGCAAACGAATATGCCGCAGAACGTAGGATCTAACAGAAGACCTGATCAGCCAAATTATACAAAGTAGACACATTGACTTGCAATTGTGCAAAATTGATCCTACTACGTGAAAATTAACGTTGCAAGACATCAACACGAAACCGAAAGAACCCAAAAGAAAGAACCCCGCTCTGTCTTGGGTTCTACTGTGTCTACTTTGAAGGTCTATTTTATAGATCCGATGTGCTCTACATTTTGTATGGTTTGTCCATGTTCCTATGGTTGGTTCTGTCCATCCTATATTTTCTTTGCGAGACATCAACTCGACACTTGGACTCTTGCCCTCCCGGAGACACGTAATATGGCGTGATTCGGCTGTGGGTGTTGGAGTTCAATGTCATGGCTCAAATCAGAGTGAGCGGGTTATTTTTCAGCAGATATTTGCTGTTTATTACGCCGTCCTGACGAGCCACAATAATGGCGGAACAACTGTCGACGGCTACAACCCCGCTCTGTTTTGGGTTCTTTTGGTGTCGTGTTGATGTCTTGCAAAGTTAATTTTCACGTAGTACGATCAGCTTTGCAGAATTCAACGTGTCTATACGGTTGGCCCTAGCGGCGGAGCCTCCCGTACAAATATAGGTTGAGAACCTCCCCCGGGGCCGTGATTTGGAGCCTTTTATCTAAGAATATGATACCTAGTGTAACCGTCGTTGAGGAACAAATTTGTGGGTGCAGCTGTCAGAAAGAGTGCCTGACCAGTAACTGGTAATATGTTCATATCCGAGCTTTGGTTTCGCATTGACTTGCCTGCAGTCTTGAGGACAGTTGCATGGAATGTTTCCCAACCTTATTTCGCGACTCAGTTCTTTGGCACATCGTACTTGATATATAAAAAGACAATGCATTTGTTAATAATCGACAAAGGTTTTACAGTGATTCTCACAAAAAATGTACTCCTAATCAAAAGACCCTTATAATTAAATGAATGCTATGCTTTTTAAAGATGAAAGGAACGGGAATTGTAGTATTTTGAATTTTAAACATAACGAACAAAAGAATTGATGACCCTGGAAAATAGAGGATCTTACAAGGCAACTTGGAGAGACGAAATTCCTCTTCGAGTGTTGAAAAGCATTTCATCATTTCACGAATAAGCGCATCGACTGTCGGCCGATGATGCCTAAATCTCAGCCCATGATGCCTAAATACACAACATCCTGTTTTTGAGGACGAAAAGAGAATCTCGTATCTCCAAGCGGCCATGTCATGATCTAATCATTATATAAACACCAATGAAATTCCATGTCTTTTAACCTATAAGTTTTTTTTTGCTACCACAGGCGCGATTCATCATGTAGTAAAGATGATCTCTTCACGCTCAAAGATAACAAGCTGCATGAAATGTTGTTTTCACATGTGAAGATATCATGTTTTCGCGGAAACTTCGCTTGGTAATTCATCCGTGGTTATATGATGAAAACCTTCATAATGTTAGTCCTGCAAGACGGGAAATACAAGAGCCTAGAACTTATCGTGCTTTCAGTGTTGAGGGCGGGCAAACCTAGTCAGGTGTTACAACCAAGCGGAGACTGTGCATTCAAACAACGCAAATGGTTGGAAAAGGGTACATAAGCTTAATAGAGAAGGGAAGAGTATTACTTCAGTCGGTAACAAATAAGAGAGACGGAGTGACTCCCGCGCCACCTACCTCAGCCAATCATAGGCTAAGAAAATTTTTGACTTTGTCAGGGTTCTTTCGCAAGTTACCCAGAAGCCTTTGTTACTGTGGGGAACTGGCACTCAGCATGACGTCAGTATCAAGTGTCCCCGTTTTGGAAAATTCCATCCCCTCACGAAATTTTCTTGAAGATTCTGAATGTTTTCTGCTGTTGTCTTTGATTGTTATTCCGAGAAGATGATGTATTGCTAGTCTGAAGGTTTTGAATTATAATCTTGAAGATCATCTGAAGTAAGTCTTCGATTGTGTTTGTTCTATTCAGTTACAGTCAATAAAACATTTACCAGGAAGTTTTCACTGGAAACCCCATGCCTATTTCGGGAACGTTTTGGGAGCTGTCCTTTACGGCTCCTAGGGAATATTTTATTCAATTTTGTGACATCTGATTGGTACTAAAGCTGGTGTTTCGATTGAAAATAAAGCATGAGTATGATAATTCTCATATAGATTTTAGTGTCGAGGAAACGAGCGTAAGAAAAAAAACAGCCAGAGCAACGCACCTTGAACTGAATCAAATGGATCACAATTTGGTGTGATAGGATAAGCCGCTCCAGAGCACCCACAATTTCTCAACTGCTTGTTGGCAACACAAGACTTTTTACAGGCCTAAGACCATAAACAAAAGGACTTTCTGCAGGCTATTCCATCAAAGTGCAGTTATTGTACCTTAGAATGCTGTAGTAAGCAAGATTCTGACTTTGAAACCCTAAGTTCCGCGAAATCTTTTTAGCAATGACACAATCGCAGCCTCCTCTTAACGCGTGCTTTTTTTCTCCCTGTTTGTTTTTCTCAGTAGCATTTCAAAAAAGCTTTATCACGAAGAAATGCTTAAAAAATAGCAGCTCAAAATATTAAAGGAATGTATAAAAAACATAGCAAATATGAAGAGAGGAACGGCTGGATAAACTTGAAGAAAATTGATACGGAATGGAATCGAGGTTTTTGAAACCTTTTTACTGCCTAACAGTTTTTCAACGTTCTTTTTATTTCCTGTAACTTTTGATGTAATGCTTGGGGAACAATTTTGTTTCACATGAAACAGTGGATTTGCCATTTACAAGTAAATGCTTTGCTAACACAAAGTTTCTTTGGGATAAGGACGTGTAATTGCCAATATTAACAAAATAAATTAGACAGACGTGACACGACCCCTTTTAAGTCTCAGTAAACGAACAGAGCTCTTTTTATCATTTCAAATGCGCTCGCATCCTATCATGTTGTCTGCTTGTTACTATACGTGGCACATGCTTCGTAACCTTAGGCAACAGCTTCCTGTTCCTGCGGAAGTGTTAATCGATCGAAAAGATCACAACTATTAAACAACGATAGCCTGCGAGCAAGCTCTCCGGGGCGTTCTAGCGGCGGGGCGGGAACCCAGAACGCCCCAGAGAGCTTGCTCGCAGGCTAAAACAATGACAAAAACAACAACAACATGACTTGCCATTTCCGAGTAACTTCTGTTTACGTAGATAATGTATCCGCCTTTACTGCAAGATGTTCCCTCATATGGCTTGTCTAGTCGACTAACAATTCTCTGTATAGATAAGCAGGTAGTGTTTGCTCATTAGATCTATGCGTTCACGGAAAATCCATCAGTTTTTTAAGTACAGCCCATAGGATTTCATACTCCAGTGAAAGCTAACCCTCGGAAACCCAGGTGCAAAATCATCTCAAAGTTTACAAGAAGAACGGTAGTGATCCTGGACATTTTACTTGTAAATGATTCAGATCAGTTAAAGATTCTGACAAACTGGCCACCTACCCCTCCTTAAGTGACGAGTAAGTAGGTCAGGGGAGGGGTATAAGGAAAGTTTCCCTCATACTCAACTTCAATGTCTCCTGAACTGGTTCAGCCACTTTCAGTGATAAAATACCAAGGAAACCCTAGAAATTACATTTCAGCCATACATGCGACCTGAGTTCGCAACACCACTTCTGGTTTTCCTGCGAAATGACGACTGAAGAGCGAGCAGAGAAATTCCATACTGATGGCATGTCACTGCCCACCTCAGGGTAGTGCCCAAGTGGGGGAACATCCCCCCGGGTTAATGGTAAGGCACCCGGGCAGGGTCTCTGTTGAACCACCTCAGCTACTTCTGGGTATCTAAAGATGATGGAAGATCAATGAAGGAGGCATTTGGGTTGTATTTTGAATGGAAAAGGGGGAAAATTGAAATCATGAAAAATAGGGTAGAAAAAGTCATAGCGGAGCCCCATAGCTAGGAAAATTTGGAACACACGTGATCGTACGTCCGCCCGACTGTCCGTCCGTCCGTAACACAGGGAAACCAATGTGAAATGACACACTTTGATTTCTAGCTAGTGTGGTAGCCTGCAACCTGAATTTTTGTCAATTGACAGTTGTAAAAAGAAGGTATCCGCTGACCAGTAGCACATGACTGTATCGAGGGCTCAAGTGCAACACATCGAGTTAACCGCTCACAAGTCGCTGGTTTTCAACTGATTGCAGGCTCTACTCCAAGTGGATTTCTTTGCAATGTTTTTCATTAAAGGGAGCTTCGCCTTTAGCCTTGGCTAAATCTACATATTACACACATAGAATAATCTTTGTAGTAAACATGACACTTGCAAGGTAAACGTTATCCTTGATGTGGCTAAAATGATGTTGATGTGGCTTGATGTGGCCGGCGAGAAACTTTGGGAAACTCACTTTTGTGAAACCAATGTTTGTAGCTTGCCCTGGTGCAATGAGGTACCCATTCTCCTCCGGAAAGTGCATCTCCATTGTGCTCGTAACATCCACTACAGCTCCATATGACTCTGAAAAATCTTCATAGTAATCATCCGCTTCAATGTTTAGGACTAGAGATAATCCTGATGCAAGATAACAAAAAAAAAACATTTTTAGAGGCCAGCTGGTCGCTTAGGATTATCTAAAAGACATTTGACTCAACAGAAATTAAAAGGTGTGACCGTGAGATCCAGCCTTCGAATGTAAGCTAGAGAAATCAGTCTTTTGACGACTACTGAAAAAGCATCTTTATTTAGCTTTCAAGGAGTTTTGTAATTATTATTGCTGGATGCACACTGATAAGTGTGTCTAAAAATAACTTGGTACATGATATCGACTTAGTCTTGGGGTTGTTTATCTCCGGGAAATGTTCTCCTGACAGCACCAGGGCTAGTTCCTAAGTGTCTTGTGATATTGCAGCTTTGATGAAGAGCTTACCATTTTCACTTCCCGGTGCCGTGACGTTAGTTTTGACGTTCCTTTCATTAAACACATAACAGTTACCAAACACGTAGTTGTAGAAGTATGTGAAGTTCCTAAAGAAGACAAAATAAAAGCTTGGTAATTCGATCTAGAAAAGATAGACTGTTCATAATACAGATTCCCTTCACTTTTAGTTTTTTTACTTTGTTAGTAGAAGACAAGAGATCATAAGATATTTAAAATGAATTGTCCAAATTGTCATGGTAACTGTAACACCTAACTTCCGCAGAGCGGCAAAAGTTTTTAATCAGTATACCCGATAAATGAGCGCCATTCAGGCGATTCAGTCAAACAGGCTGGAGAAGGAAGACCAACGGCAAAAAATAAACATGTAAAGTTGACCACAAGGTTCCAGGACGGCTTTGTAAACGTTTGAGATTAATTAATGATGCTTATGTCTTGTTACACTCTTTAGTACTCTATTTGTTTAAATTAAGGTGTACTTTTGACGTAAATTACAACATGAACCCTTAATATAGACACCTCGTTATTACGGACATTTTCTATACCCGTCAGTTTCGGACACTTTCTATACCCCCAGTGTCTGTATTAACGGGGTTTGATCGTACAAGGGACAAGGATCCACATGGGTGTCCACGGTTTGGACAGTCAGTCAGTCTGTCATTCAGTTAATCCATGGAAGTACTGGGCACGAGAAAAAACGGGCGTGCGAGAAGGAGACACGCGAAGGGAGAGAGAGCTCCCTCACCCCTTTCCTGTCTCCCTTGCGCGCGCCCGTTCTCTCTTTCGCCCACCACTTCCAAGCGCCTGCTACGAAGGCTACCATGGGCGTGTCGACAACTTCAGCGGAGTTAAGAATCACATAGCAAGCATAGTTACTGTACTAACTGTGGTCCACACGCTTCCCCATTCCATTCACAGTCCAGTATAAGATCCTCAACTTGGTGTCCGATGGACTTTTGAAGTGTTCTATTCATGGTTGCCAGCAATGCGTGTTTGTAAGAATTGATGAGCTTCCTACGTGTTCCTGCATCAAACAAAACTTTAGAAGTATTGTTCAACAACTAAACTAATTTTCACCCGTATGGCAGCTTTTCACGTTTCCCAGTTTAAGCAGTAAAAGCCAAAATATTTTACAGTAAAGATAAGCGATGAAATATGACGTTTTTGCATATAGCAAACTCAGGTTTTAAAATTTCAAGCCTTTTCATTTAAAAATTGAAAGCCTTGGTTATACTGGCGCTATGGAAGCAAAGACAAAAACAAAAAGAAAGTTAGTTCTAGTGTAAATCAGAACAACACAACAGAACAGAAACTTTGTTTCCATGCTGCTTTTTTGTTCACAATGAAGGTGAAAAGTTGAAGGGGAAAATCAAGGTGCGAGCTTTGCTGTTGTCAAAGTAAAAAAGTAAGCCTTATAATTATCTGTTCAAAAAACCAAATGAACTATGCTCAGGCCCAAGGGTTGTGCTATCGTTGTTCCTAACTTAGTACAACTGAGTTCGTCTTTGGCTTGACATTTGTTCAAAAGTCGGACTTTATTGCAACAGGATGTGGGAAGATGAACATGTAAAAATGTTGTGTGTACTGAGTAGTATAGTAGGAATCGTTTATTCCGCTTATTGCTCCGGGATTATATTACACTGTAACACCTTTTGTGTTTTGTCGCGGTGGGATAAAATCGAAGTAGGATGATAACCTAATCTACGTTTCTTTGTCTTTAATATAACAGTTTGAACAAGATTTAACAAGTTTTGATTGATTATGTCACCATTTTGATTGGTAGACTTTGGAGGAACGTTCATTTAACAACGGAAAAAGCGCCAACTCACAGCTCACCTAACACCACTAAAACGTAACGCAAATATCCAAGTTTTATCTCCTGTCACCACCACCATCAACACATTTCGATTGTTTTCGCTCGTCTATTGTTGAAAACTGCCACATGAGCACCTGGAAATGAGGAGGAGGTGGATGGAATGGAATTGTGGTGATGGTGGTGCAGGGAATTCAGGGGCACCTAACGAGAATATAGTTCAAAACCACTTAAACATAGCATTGTTAAACGTATTTTAGTATTTAAACGGTAAATAAAGGCATATTTTTATCCACTAAAAATTTTTCATCTGTTCAGATTTCCTCGGCTGAAAGTCTAGTGATCCGAAAATTATAGGGATCAAAACTTACCTTTTCGAAAATTTCAGCCAGAAAAAAGGCTTCCGAAAATTCTAGGTGACCTTTTAAGGGTAAAAATCCGTCAAAAATGGGCAATTATAGTAGTTTTTAGATGTTTGAAAATCCTAGGAGAGGCAAGCAAGCAAAAAATTTTACAACAAATGTTCCGAAAATTCTAGATCTCAAATCGTCTTCCAAACAGATATTTTCCGAAAATTGTCGTTGGGTGCCCCTGGAAATTCTGAAAATGTTAGAAACGCGGTTGTGGTGAAAGTAAGACAATATTAGGGAACTTAAGCTACAACGACGGCGACGGCTACAAAAACGTCACTTAAAAAGTGCATTAGTGCTGCCTCAAACTTTATCGCGCTTATTCCATCTCGTTTAGTTCGTTAAATGTTGGCAAATTTTTCTGGAGCTGAATTCTAAAAGACTGTATCAAAGTTCAGGAAAAGAAAAAGAAAGTTGTTGTCTTGTGTTCCCGTCCTCGACAAGACGTGAAAATAGGGATTTTCACGTCGTAGTCGTGCAACGACGGCAAAGAAATGTACAAAAAAGCGTGATGCACGTGAGTAGTTGTTTTTTTGCCAATCTAAACCTATTGCTTTTTCGCCGTTCTCGTTGCCGTCACCGTCGTCGTTGCTTAAGCTCCCTATTAGCTCTGTGAAGGTGGAAATGAAAAAGCAGAAAAATGCGGAGGCGGCGGCGGTGAAACCGATCATACTAGACACACTCAAAAACAATGCTTCATTCTCCTTTGTAAAGATTCCCTGTGTTTTGTTCATGAGGTAAAGACAAAAGGCTGTGACGTACGTCACCGATGTTTATGTTTTCCACTGCAAAGATGGAGTTAAACAACTGTACTATACAACTCATACTGACGTCTGTGAACAGTAACTAATTCACATTCGCATAAAAGCCACCTTATGCCTTTTGATGGATAAGTTATGGGTGAAAAATTTTGCAGAAGGCATAGGGTGGGCTGATAGAGAAAATTTGCCAGCGCCGCTGAAGGGGAGGAGGGTGGGGAAACTTGCTTGCCCGTTGTGGAGTAGACTTGCGAGAAGACGGCGAATTTGCTTGCTAGGGCGTATAAAAGGCCTAGGGAATTACCCTGGGGACCGTAAAGAACCAATAGACTGCTTCCCGAGGGAGCACGCAGTAATCTAGTTGATTAAATCGTCACGCGGCGGCTTTTATACGAATGAGAATAGGACAAATGCTCATGCATCCGCAAAGAATGTCCACCTAATCAGAAACGTTTTTATCATGGTGTCATCTGGCCACAATTATCCGAAGCCGTAATTTGAAGAGGAAACAATCTCTGAAATAATGCATGAGGAGGGGGGGGGGGGGGGGGTGACAATTTTCGTAATGTGGCTGTGAAATTTTGCCCCACACTCCCTTTACCGGTGAGGAACTTTTGGTCAGATTTGTTGGTGGTAGATTTTACTTCTCTAGCAGATGTTTACCTCGAAATACTGACTTGTTGAGTGGGTGAGGAAGAAAGCTCTGTGCATGCTTTGCAAACTCAGTCAAACGTGCTTACCGTTCAGGTGGAGATTTTCAATCATACCCAGAATTGCTACCTGCAGATAACCAGAAAATTTCAATTAGTGCGATAAAAAAGAAAATTATAATTAATTGTATTTATAAATTTCATTGTATTAAAGACTTGTAAAGGGAAAGCTAAAGACGCAATAGTCCCCCAGGGTACCTAAAAAGCCTGAGCAACCCTTATTAAATTATAGCCTGTTGTAGGCGTTCAGATAGTAGAGCTCGGCGTTCAGATGGTGAGGAGCGAGATAACTCATACGCAGGGAAAACGAGGGGAAAAAACGAGGGGAGGCTCCCACCGTTTTTTCCCCGTCAATTTTTTGCCCCTACGATTTAACTCCCTCCCCACCATCTGAAGGCCGCGCTCTACTATCTGAACGCCTGGAACAGACTATAATTTATAAAGCTCTAGCGTATTGTTGCTTGTCCTTGAAAGCAATGGTAGGCTAAATAGAAATCAGGTTGGGTTATTTACGTCGCCATTGTATAAGTATAGGTAATAGCATGATTTGTAGTGATATTTGGCATAAATACCACGAGTGATATTTCGAAATTGTTATAGGTAATTTCACGAGCCGTGAAATTTGAGACAATTTTGAAATATCATGAGTGGTATTTTTGCCAAATATCACGTACAAATCATGCTATTATTTGTTTATACTACTACCCGCTAAAGGTTTGTAATTTTCACATGTAGGTATTTCAAATTAAGCTGAAATACCACTGCTCTGAGCCAATCAAATTGCAGAAATTTCTCAAGTAGTAGAATAATGTGTATAATAATACACGAGAGTTGGAGAGTTTGGAGCAAGGCCCTTTCTATCTTGCTCAGGTTTCAATGCACCTGCGCAGTGGGCCTTACCATGTATAATGAACCCAGACTGCTTCCTATATTTAGCCCGGCCAGTTGCTATGGAAGAGTACAGCGTTCAGCTGAGAAAACATCTTTCTGCTACTCAGTCCGGACAAAACGGGTAAAATGAAGTAGGAAATAAGATATTCCAAGACATGCTTTCATATATGCTAACTCTCCCAGTTAAGGCGTAAGTTTGATACAGAAGCGAATATTTCGTTCGAATCGCTCGAATTTCACATTGCAATCCCATGAAACTTCTGTCGTTTTCGAGTACTGTTGGGCAACGGGTCACAAAGTAACAGCAACCTAATGTAAAAGAACTATCCGACGAAACTATTATCACCTAGCGCTCCGTCAAGAAGGCCATTGGTATTAAACAAAGAAACTCTCTCTCAGAACAGAGACGAGGGACTGGACCTACAGGCCATTTTACATTCCTCTTCTGGGAATACGTAACAACTTTTCTGTTACGTAACCTGATACTTGACAACGCTGATACGAACGAAATACTCATTTTTGTCTCAAATTTTGCTCTGAATCTTGAAAATTGTACATGTACACTAAATTGATTCTGTAAGTTCAAAGGCAAACTCGGTTTTGATACTATACTATGACATCATCTTATTCGAAAACCTCTGTTTTCGTTCGTCAACACGTAAACGAAAGGCCGGCGTTTTTATAAATCTCCATTCTGAAGAGCGTTTTTGAAGAGATACGTTTTCGCTGACCGTCGTTCATTGGACACGACGGTGGACGGCGGGCAAAACCGAAGAAAAAACTCTCCGTTTTCAGTCAAAAACGTCTACCTGTTGACGGGGCCTAAAAGAGAAAGTCGACATAGGCTGAACCGAATGCTAAGTTAAATTATGGATGCTACCTGCTATTACCATTAACTTACCGTTCCGTTATCATCCAAGATTGTCTTTAATGCTGACTTTTTTATACTGTTCATGTTACAAACCACAACAGCGGGGAAAGGTTGAGAGTTGGTATATCTCAGCTCAACTTTAACATCAACTGGGAACGTTAAGTATTCGGACACGAGACTTATTCCGTGGTAGGTCATAGACACCACAGCTGCCAGTAAACATGTCGACCAAATTACTCTTTCTAATCTTGAAGTTGAAGAGGCGATCCTCCCTAATCCGTGTGCAGTCGTTTCGGTGCAGAATTCTCGAAGCTTTTTCGCCACCTTGCTACCCTTCTTCGGTGTTTTAAATTCGTCTGCTTCTTCACCCATTTTTGCGTGCTTAAAATGAGAATAAATGAAACGATCAGTGCGAGGAGAAATTTCTAAACAATAAACTCATTAGGAGCTAGTAGAGTTAATTCAAAAATACAGAAATTAAAGGAGAAAGTATCAAAAATCTTATTAAATTTATGGTTTCAAACCTTCGATGTATAAGTTCGTGTAATGGTAACCCAACGTTATTGTGTCTGTTACTATCTTAGGCTATCTTACCACCCAGGTGAAGAAAAAACCATTAACATAACTTTTTGCTCTCTTTTGAATTTGAGATGGCTATCACTCTAACAAATATAGCTCATATTGACTTAGATCCAGCATAACACAAAAATTGATTTGCCACAAGGCAAACATCGTCTTTCTTTTCTTTTATGACAAATTACGCGCACCTCACTGTGATTGCATCGCCTATTGTTTGAATAAGATGTTTACAAAACGGCCCTACATTTCCGTCAATAACATCGCAAATTAAAACAACATTTGGTCATTAGATTGAAAAACAACATTTCCTCTATCCCTTCTGCTTACCGAAACTTAAATGCTTATAAACAGTTTTCACTCGTTCGAAGGATTCGGACGTATAAACTTTTAACAAGGGGAATGGTTTACTTTTTGATAAATCTCAATTAAAAAATTTCTCTAGTTCGGGATCGCTTTGAGGAGAATCTTAGTTTATTTGTTCAAGATCTTTAGATTACTCTGCGCAGCTTGACGATATGCCGGACTATTAAATAGACTGATCTTAGCCGGCGCGGCTCGTAAAAAACGGCGTGTGCGCGATAATAGTTGACAGTATACGGCGGGCTAAGTATAGTATTCCTGTTCTAGAGGAATACTGTATATTACAAAATCATTCTATACACTTGCTCCGTTAGGACAGCGACGGCGAAGGCAACGAAAATTGCCGTCAATGCCGATTACGAAGTGAAACTTCACGATACGACGTTTTACGGGGGAAGTAAACACACGAAGGCACAATTTTCTCTCCTTTTTTGAACTCGGACGCGGTGGTTATAACAATCCTTTTCGAGGAAAATTTGCTAGTTTTGAAAAATTAGGTTGGAAGAATCGCCGTTAATGCTTGAAAGAACGAGAATGCACCTGCTTAAAAAACGAGTTCGTCGTAGTGGTTGCCCCTTGTGCATATATGTGATTTCAAGTTAACTTTTTTATTCTCTAAACATTCGTACTGCCTGGGAGCAAGTGACATTATATACATGGAAAAGCATGTTATCATGTGAAACTACGAGCAGAGTAATATCTTTCAGAAACACTTTGCTATGTACTGCCTCATGCAGTGGTCATTCGTTGTCTTGATTGTCAATGCACTACAGCATAGGTAAGCTACATTTTCTCCTTGGGTGTTTTGTGTTGATAAATTAATACTTCGTACGCTTAGTTGCTTAGGTGTTTGCGAATAACAGACCTTTAAGTAATTCTAGAAAAAAATATGGTGTTAATTCTACGCAATAGTATTGACTTACTTGCTGTGGGTTAGATGGTAGAATGCATCTGGACCTCGCCAATTTTTTTCCGTAAACGGGACTTCCCCGTCTTTAGTTAAATTTGAAGTTTTTCTTGACATATCACTTTGAAAAAATCAACAAGGCGATTTTAAAACAAACTCTTCTTTTTAATTATTATTAGTTTAAAAACTCCTCCGGTAAGCTTCTTTTAGTTTTTTATTTATGCAGTGTAAAGTTCTCTCCTCTGTTGTGCTTCTCTTTTATCTATACAATTTAAAGTTTCTCAAAATTATTTTAATAGTGCTTTGCAATTTGAAATCTCCCTTCTGCGGTAAGGGAAGAAATTAAAACCGGGCAAATTAATAATGTTTCAAATGTCACCGGATGCCTTTTTAGTTCATTTATTACATACACAACAGACCACAGCAAGGAAACAGGTGTTTTGTAAAAAAAAAACAGGTTAGTGACAGTGCCGTATCCAGACCTTGAGATAAGGAGGGGCCCGGTCATCCAGACCCTTAGGTAAGGAGGGGGGAGGGTCCGGTCTCCAAAAAAATTTTTAGTTTGGTCTAAAAATAAGGGGGGGGGAGGGACCCCGGGCCCTTCCCCTGGATCCGTCACTGAGTGATAACTGATATGTAGCCCAAAGGGAAAGAACAACTAAAGGAAATTTCCCCTCAAGGATCACAAGATCCATCCATACATCCCTCATTTGCAGTGCAGTATGTCAGTTTACGCTTTTTTTGTAAACGTTGTAGCGTTCTACAAATAACTAACCGCTGTTCTAAAAAAAAACAAGATTTGTAAGCGGCATCTTCCCAGGCCTTCTCAGCCAAAGAATTTCTATGACGTACAGACGTAAACGGGACAAACGGCTTTAATCTTGCTCGAACCACGTGACCCGAGACGGTTAGGCCGTGTGGCTTAATGGCGCCTTGGCACTAGGGAGATCCGACGAGTTTACGGCCTTCCTAGAGGCTACGGGCTTCTGACCAAAGTGCAGGAGGAATCTGGGGTAATACTGAAATTGTCACTAAAGTAAAAACAAGTGAACAGATGCTAGTAATCGTGGACCCTGTAAAACTTGTTTGTGACCAAATCAAGCGAAAATGACTTTGTCGGCAATAAAACACAAAGCATCCCAACCTGAATCCGAAAACGATTTATGCCAATAGAACACCATTAAGCATAAAAGTCGAAGGAGTCAAATAATTGTAGGAGAAAGAGCCTGTATCTCCCCCCTGGTACCTCTTACCCTGAAAAGGATGTGATGCGATGTGATGTGATGGGGATGGGATGGAATGTGATGTTATGTGATGGGATGGGATGTGATGGGATGTGATGGAATGTGATGGGATGGGATGTGATGTCATGTGATGGGATGGGATGTGAAGTGATGGGATGTGATGAGATGTGGTGTGGTGTGCTGTGATGTGATTTGGATGGGATGAAATGTGATGCAATAAGGTGGAATGCGCTCTGATAAGATGTGATGTGATGTGATATGAAATGTGATGGGATGGGGTTGGATGTGATGTGATGTGAATTGACGTTATGACTCCGGATTTCGAGTGACGGGAATAATCGCGCAGGATTTTCTTGGGTTTGAAATTGTCGATTCCGTGATTTTTTAGGTTGGAAAATTTGGCAAGTACTTCTTTTGGTGGCTTGATTTAAGTAGAGATTTTTTTTGATTTTTTCGGGTATTCAAAACAATCTGAAAAATTCGAAGTAGTTCCCGCGAAGATTTGTTATATTATGTCTACCACTGAGATGCTGAAAAGATAACTTCCGATAGTATGATGTCAATAAAAAAACACAAACATTCAATTTCTAATGTTTTTATTTTCCTTGTTATATCATAGCCTGCGAAAACATCCGTTTCTCCTCGCTCTTCGTCGCTGAGGACGTTTCCGCGCGAAACGTCCTCAGCGACGAAGAGCGAGGAGAAACGGATGTTTTCGCAGGCTTGTTATATCATTTAATGCGTTATGGAAATTTTTAAGGCTCGGAAATTCGGCATGAGAGTTTTTATGGATTTTTCGTCCAGGGATTTATTTTGGGTTTTGATTTTTGCCCTCATTCGATCACTCCTCCTGGAAACCGACCAAACCCTATGGTATAATATGATAAGATGCGTCCATTGGAACTATTTTTTAAATGCATAGCTAATAAATGACAGATTTCTCTCTACCCTCTCACATCCTTCAACTGGTGAAATCCCTTCTCCTATACAAACCCAAAGTCAAAGAAAGGTTCCCCTTTGTTATAAGGAATACTCCCGGCCGAAAAGGTCCCGTTACAATGCGAAACGTCTTTCATCAGAAGAAGCATAAAAGTTTGAGAAAATTTGAAAGATAATGAAGTTAACTAATTATTTATGCACCCTTGCCTATGTTTCCACTTAACGATAAAAGAAATCGTTTCAAGTAAAACAACAATAACGAAAAATGTCTTAGACGATTATTGCAATTAAACCGCAGTAAAATTTGGCCGCTTCTGCCTTGTCTCCAAGGCTATGATGCATCTTTGCTTCTGTGCTGCGCGCGTCAAGGGAAGAATGCAGTACAGCTTTCCCATAACGCCCCGCAGTCTCCGTTTTTCGGCAAGATATCACTATGGAGCCTGGGGACGAGACATCTTGTTCGTAAATTAAAAGCAGCGTGCACGAGTTTCTATAAAACAAAAATTGATTTGTAAGCATGTAGTTTTATTTGCGCTGATTTTAGTTATTTACTATTACATTTAATACTTATTACGCCCTAATTAATCTTTTTTTCCTTCTCTATAATAGTAGAAACGGAATTAGTGATAGGAGACCGTAAGCTTTATTTTCTTGTTTTGTTGTTGTTGCCCCAATATAATGCGAACTTATATACTCAAAAGATTTGATCTCTCGGCTTACGATCAGGAGCAGTTGTGCCAAAATTTTGAAAATAATGCCGAAATAATGAAAAAAGTCTCACTTGACTATCGTCCCTTAGGGGAAAAAAAAAACATTTAAGTAAATGAAAATGTTTTTTTGAAAAGGGTGGAGAAGCACTCATCAGGCAGCAATGAGTCATTTAAGCGTTTTAGTTAACGCTGCGTCAAGGTGAAACCTCGTGATTACCTGGGTCTTTCTTCGTTTCCAGTCAGGGATTCTGAAACAAGATTGCCGGCTGGATCTGGATGAATGGGCTCCAAGCACGAAAAAGTGCTTTCTGGTGATGTTAAATTTACTACACTAATGAGTCACAAATAACCTTAATGATTTAACGGTAGGAGGTCATAAATACCTGCTGAGAAATAGTGCATTCGTGACATATCTTTTCAATGTGGCATCCTAGTACTTATTTATCAAATGTTAAAAAAGATACATCAGTGTTGGTGTCTGATGAATTTGTTCATTAGCCTCCGCGTAACCCCGTAAATAATGTATTTTCTCTTGTTGCTGTTGTTTTTGTTGTTGTTGGGAGGAGGGGAAATCTGGCCACGAAAGGGACGAAAAATGTTAGGTTGAAAGAGGGTGGGAGCGTTTGCTCGTGTGTTACTCGCGCTCCATCTAGCTCAGGAACCGATTTTTGTCCTATTATTACCACCGAAGCGTTCTACAGTTCCTATTCGCAGAGTAGCCGCCACATTAGAAGAAGCCGGGAAGGCTACAGCAGCAGCTTGCAAAAAGTGTTTTCCCACTGCAATGCGCATTGCATTCCTGATCACTTCCCATCTATCCCTTTCTTCTAGAGGTTCCCCAATGTCGGTTCTTCTTTCCCTTGTGAATACCAGGAGGTAAACAGCCCACCTCGAAAGGTGTGGCAGTTAGAGAATGTGATTCTCGTCTCAGATTAGTTTTTTTGATGCGCGAAAAAAGGTATCACAGAGTATTAAAAACCTGTAATCTCTATGCTCTACTTTAGCGTTCACTCCTTAGCAAGCTCTATTCAGCTTTTCGTATAATATAATCAGTGATCGATGTACCGTAGGTGTGAGCAGACAAAAGAATTCGCGTCTTAAAGGGGTCACGCATGAAAAAAAGCTGAAAAAACGTGCATGCACAAACAACTCGTGGATAAACACTGGCCAAATCTTTTGAACGCAGGGATGGCAATGACTACCACAGCAACTGAGGTAGAAATTTACATTGCATTTACGAAAAACTGTTTCACTGAGCCGCCTAACGGAAGCCGGAAGCTTTCATCAGTAGGTCTGAAACGACTAGCATACTCTTTGGACGGGTTATATAATTATAAGTTTCTAAGTTTACATTTCGCTTCCAGTATTTCCTTTTAACCGTTATCTACAGTATTTCCTCACGAAGCGATGGATATAGGAGACGTACTTGGGAACGGGTTTTTCACAGATGGAAGAGCCACCGGATGATCAGTTCTTAACCTATGTTTTGAATCTAGATCGACTACATATACCTAATCAACCTGAGCTTGACGGCTTAAAACTTTTACATATAAAAATTTACTTAATCCAAATAACATACTAAAAAAAACGAATTTGAACAAAAATCCTTACATTTTTCAAGGACACTTTTTATTTGCACCACATAGGTGCACCCCTAAACCTCTGGGTATTGATTCCCCAATTTCAGTGGCACCTGTTTCCGGAAAGGTGCAAAAGAGCTTGTATCTAATATATGTCCGAATCTCTGTACTTTATATCAGCTACTGGGAGCTAGTAGAGAAACAAAGCAGGGGGACTTGATGGAGCCAAAATAATTATCGTGAAATTAAATTTAAAAAAAATGACCTAGAAAAATAAAACAAAACACTGAAAAAACCGAGAATTACTGCGTTTTTCTTTGTTAACGGGTAGAGGAAAAATATGAGATCCACGACCCAGCACTAACCGCTCAAAAGACCCACCCGCACAAAACTATGTACTCGTGAATAAAGCGCTAAAAATGGATATAAAAGGCCTGCTGTCCGATCCACACAGGCTTGAAGTACACCTAACACAGCCTCGAAACTGATCAAATCGATCTGCGTCTTTTTGGGGGCTTCAGAGCATAGCCGTCAAAGATTAAAAAAAAGGAAGAAAACACTTTTATTATTAAACAAAAGAAGCAAGGCTGAATTTACAGTCGGGAATTTAAATATTTTTCACCAATTATTATTGCTTCATGTTCACTTACATTATAACTTACTATGTAATAAAATGTGTCCCGATAAAAGCGTGAGGTTCCATAAATGTTATATTTTTGTTTCATTTTTGTGGCTTATTGTTCCATTGTATGTATTTCTTTCAACCGATCCTTTGTTCTGTCACAAAACAACACCTGCAGTTTGCTACCATAGCAACTGTAATGAATATTGACATTTTGTCTTTCGTCGTCCGCCATCTTGGAAATTTTCGGGCGTCCCTTTTGTTTGTCATAGCTGCAGGGGAATTCTTTTACCAAGAAACGCGAAGTCGACTTTCCTATTTAAGCAGGAAATCTTTCAGCGTAAGAAGGTGAGTCTGTTTGCGTGGAACACGGCACTTTGTGTGTTTCTAGTTATGAATTTTACATGAAGGTTTTTATGCTAATTGAGTAAGAAAACTTGTGGTGTCAATCATCCGTAGTCTTCTCACGCATGCAAAAGATATTGACACGTTCGAGCTTCAACAGAGAGTTGAGTGGCAGATTGGAAACACGACCGCCAACCGAGCGTAACACTCTGTGAAATATAACAGCTATCATAAAGTGTTGTTTCTTTCAAAGGATCTGAGGTCGAAAAGTGACAAGGAAGGGACTTGTAGTTTGACCGGCAGCGGACGTTCCGAAATTCGTCACTGCCTCGGGCGCGCGGACATCTTGGATTGTTCCAAACGTTTATTTGCCAACAGCCAAATCTTGCCGCGTTATGGAAGGAAACGTGATGAATTCAGTGCAAGTTCCCGGGATGATGTCTGGCCAGCAAGCGGCCATGGAGCAAATGAAAGCTTCTGAAGAAGGTCCGGACGGCCGTAAGCAGGACATCGGTGACATTTTACAACAAATTATGAACATTACAGATCAGTCGTTGGACGAAGCGCAAGCAAGGTAAGGTGAAATCGAATACGTCGTAAATTTCGTCTCCGTTTCTTGCCACTGCCGACGTGCTGTAGTGACATTAGTCTTGTTCAGTTTACTCTTGTGTATACTCTTAGCTGTCGATCTTTTGACTGCATGCGTTATGGTTTATGATAATTCATTGTTTTCTAATCACACATCTCCTCTCCTCTAGGAAGCACGCGTTGAACTGCCATCGCATGAAGCCCGCCCTTTTCAACGTCCTGTGCGAGATCAAGGAAAAAACAGGCAAGTAATGACAGCTTGATAACACACGTGTTTTGGTTTTTAGAGACCTTTCTTCCATCGCTGTAGTTTGCTTCTGTAATCCTGAGGTATTCAGTAAATCCCCGAGTTTTGTTTGCACAGTTCCTCGACAGAACGATTCATCACAAGCTCAAGGAATTAAAGCTTACCGCACGTACATTACACACACTTCCCCTCATTCTATCGATAGTCCTTCAATTTTTTATTTTCCCCTGTTTTGGTTTGTTATCCAACACGTATAGATATCAATTCACAGGGCGATTTTCTCATCGAACTAATTCTCTTTGGGGCGATTATCTTTAATAGAGCCGTAAATTAATCTCACAAGGTCCCCATGAAATACTTTAACTTTGTCACACGATCGGCAATTAGGATTACTGTTTGTCTCGAGAATTGATGACGCGTTAACGCTCGTAAAAACGTGTTTAATTCCGTGAAGAAGACCTCTATCAATTCAATATTTTGTCTTCAATGCAACCATAAATTTCTCGGTACGTTGAAAGCTGCTACTTCCCCCTTTTTCACTCGATTGCCCTTACGGCTGTGATTATTGCATGAGTAGGTGGCGATTATACATGGTGGCGCTAAGCTTTTATTTTGGTGTTAGCATAATAGAATGTCTTTAATGTTTATTGTTTGTCTGCCGGGTTTCCTTTCGCAAACAATAGATTTCGATCCTACCCAAACAAAATACCTGTAATATAGGTTTAATTCTCTCCTCTTGATAGATCGATTTTTATACATCTCGGACTCTACCTTACGTTTTAATTGTACTTTAAGTTTTATTCTTACCTGTCCACAAAGTTGGGAAAAGGCAGCGTAACGGTTAAGTGATCTCAGCGTAAAAGCTCTACCAGGATTACGGATCCAATTTCGTTATTAAATCTTTCCATAATATTTCCGTTTGTTTGGTCTAGATTTATTTGCAGGACTTAAGAGTTCAGTACTTTTTAAGTCTTTTAACAGGTGCACTGATTTTTTTCATTTGTATGAAAGGGATCATTTCATCTTGATAATTACCTCACAATTCTTTATCCAAAACAGTTCGATTTTTTTACTGGCAACTGGACTCAAAAAGTGCTATAGGCACATGGGCCGAGCATGCTTTTAGTCGGATGTGTTAAGTGTAGACAACGCAATCCTGCTTTGAAGCAGCCAATCATAAAGAGCAGAATCTTAGCTCCACATGTAACATCCTGACTTTAATTAAGATCTTTGAGAAGAGCGAGCTTTTGTTTCTCAATTTTTTTAGTTTGTTCACTGATTAAGCCTTGAAACCTCAAGTTTGATCCTAGGCAAATTGTCTTCTTCCTGTTTGGGTTTTGTATCTATATTTTGGAGTAAAATATCCAAAATTGTATTCAAACATGGAGACAAACAAATCATGCGAAAGTTACCATTCTTACAGTGCAACTTAAGTAACTTACATATAATGTAAGATCATTTATGATATGAAGAGTTTTTTTTGAAGCATTCTAATTAAGTAATGGTTTGTGGTAGAACAATGATAGTAAACCACAGAGCATTAAGATTAATGCAGTGTTTAAATTCAGGAAAATTAAGATTCATTGAGAATTAATGCCCTTTGACGGCATACAAATAGTGATGCATTCATCATTCCATCTAAGGTGTGGATGTAACATCGAATGAAGTTTAATATGTATATGCCTGTTCGCCTGGTCATCACACAGTTAAGATGTACCCCAAGTACTGACTTAATTAATAGTATATATTTGAAGTAAAGCAGTGATAGTTAAAAATAATGTATATCTTTAGTCTGGAGGTTTTTCGAATCTGGCAACTGATTATTACTCTTTTGTGATACCATGTTCTCTCAGCTACAGTACATTGACACTGCTGTCCTCTTTAGAGTCAAGAAAAGGTTTTAAAATCTCTCTGTTCAGAAAGCCGTTTAATATGGAGGACTTGTTTGTGTGGTAAAGGCCGCGATGTTATAATTTAAGTTTTAAGATTCATCTCACGGTATGTGGTAATTTTGGGCTCATTAAACCTCATTTAGTACTTATTGATGTTACTGTAAAGATCTGTTTACTCAAAAACAAGAAAGACATGCTGTTGCATGCAATTTAATTGGGGATAATAAATTGATTAATTGGAACACGAATAACAATAATGGTGGAAACAACAACAAAAGCATTTTTAGAAACATCTCGTTCACAAAGAAGGTTTGCAACTTGTAATTTTTTATTTGGAGACTCAAAAATAAAAAAAACCTGGCTTGCAGCCCTGGTAGGTATAAAAACTGATTGGCATGTGACATATTTGGCTGGTTCTAAACTTATGAGAGAAGGAAGTTGTACTTTGGGCTAAAAAAAGACTGTGAAGTAAAATAGGCCATTCTAAAGGGGTAACCCAATGATGATTTCATCCTAAATATATTGAAACATTTTTAGGCTATCTAGAGTACTTTTAGATCTCTAGAAATGCATTCTAAGTGGGGCTATAAAATTTGTATCTGTTCGGTCATCCTAGGAAAACTTGAGTCTTTTTGAGATTACAAGGGCTCCAGTAGTATTTTCCCGAAAATTTTAGATGTGCATTTACGTATGTATAACAGCAATGGGTTTTTGGAACTGCACTCCTTTAATTTCTCAGCCAATCAAAACTGAGTAATGTTTTGTGTGTATATTTTTAAATGTATTTCAAAAGTGAGAATTTTTGATTCCTCTTTCCATTACATTTTTGAATGCAAAAAGTTTAGGTTTCCATTTTTTCTATGAAAAATAGCCCAACCTGTGGAGTGAAATGTGAAAAATTAAACTTCAGAAACTCGTAGGGAATTTAAAGGATAAGCTTTGAAATTGTACGTGAATGGAACAGTCATCAAGAAATTTTTCTAAAGCTGTTTTCAAGTAAAAGAAAGTTCTTGGTAACATTTGGTTCTTTGAACAGATATTCTATAGAAAACAGTCGTTGGGTGCTGCTGATTCCTGAGTTCCAAAAACTCTCTGTTTCAAAATGAGGCTAAGTGCAAAACCTCTGTTTTCATGAAGATGTCTAGAATAAGGGGAGAAAATGCTTTGTAGATGTGGGCGTTTGCATTTATTATTAAGGTAACTATTTATGTATGTTCTGGCTCAAGTTTTTCTTTGATTTAAAATTTTTTTATTGTCTCACAACAATTAACACAAATTATCTGAGTCAGAGGAAAACTCAAGATAAACTGGTTTTTCAAACCAAAGAAAACTACAACTTACATGTATACATCTACATTTAAATAATAACATAGTAATAAAAAATTCTTTTCAACAACTAACATTTTGTAAAAATAACCCATCCCTGGACCCTATTTACTTGTATAGAGAGTTGTGGCATGTATTTTTACTAATGTTTAAATACATTCTTTAGTTAATTACACTGTAGTTATTTTTAAGAAGTTTGTGATTTCTTCTTGGAAAGACATTGAGAAGTGTATACATGTATGTTACCAGTCAAAATAAAATTCAGGTTAAAATTTTTTAACCTAGGTTGATTCTCAATTTCGTTTGTATCCTAGCCCTAAATATCCATGTATTAGGGCTAGGAGACAAAGGAAATTAAGAATCAACCTACAGGTTTAAAAACTTTTACCTGAATGTAGTTTTGACCCATGACATATGTTGTCATCCTTTCTATTTTTCATTATTTTACAATCCTAACAACATTTCAGTTTCTATCAGCTTAATATTATATCACTTTCATTTACAAAAATAAAATGCAAAAAACAGTCAATACAAAATATATAAACTAATTATAATATGACATAGATGTTAAAAAGGAGCTTAAAGTGGAAAGAAGCTGAGCATGTATTTTTGTTGGAAGTGCATTCCAATAAACAGTATATATACAGTAATGTTAATGTTGCTGAGACCAGCAACAACTGCTATCTTAGAAAGGTATCCACCTTGCGGAGAATCAACTTAAAAGACTGAAGAGTGGCAGGGATTCAAGTCTTGAGTCTGTTTAAGGAAGAGTCCATCTTCTATAGGCATCCATCTTATAGAGATTTCTGTCATAGATGTGTCCAGTGTTGACTGCTTACCTGTACACCTCAGGAAAAAAAACCTGAATGTTTAAAGAGATTAAGAGAAACACTTCATAGTGGAAGTAATCATTTAAGGTACATGCATGAGTAAACATACACTTTTGCGCGGACATGGTAAGAGACAAAATTGAAGGGGTTCTCAAGGCTGTTCTATAAACAAATTGAAGGGAAGTCAAAGCTCTGAACCTGTGAAAAACTAGGGTTCTCAGCATAAATTGTTTTTATATGAAACTAAGATTTCGTAGTCGCTTGTGGAATCACAAAACATTTTTTGTCAATCTTTGAAATTTTTTTTTTTCAGTTTCAGTTAGCTAGTGCCACACAAGTTAGAACCACAACGGTATTTTTTTATGTTACTGTTATATATAGTAACAAAAATGTTGCTTGCTTTAAAATCACTACAATAATAGAAATTTTCTCCACAAAGGAAATTTTCACTGGTTTTAGCATCTTTGTGAAAATTTGTATATAATGCAATTAAGTTCTTTGCTGTGGGCCTGTTTTTAAGTGGGTCATTATAAAACTTGAAGTAATCATCAAAACATTGTAAAATGTAAATGGGGTGCATATACACACATTTATTTTGTTATGTTAATGATATTTATAAGCTGTGGTTCACTTAGCTTTTTGCTTTGAGAGCTTATTATGTTCACTCGTGGTCTCTCATCTTAATGTTGTTTGAGTTTCTCAGCTGTTTTTCAGTTGTATTAAATTCTGCTGTTACCCCAATACTAAATAAGATTTTTGTGATGAGTGACTCATGCAGGTCTTCAACAGTGAAGCATTGCAAACATTAGATAGCCAAATTTGTTGTGGTACTTTAAGCATAATACAAAGGATGATTTCTTGTGCTGAGATGATACTGTCAAGTGGTGCTTTTAGTTTTTTTTATATCATTTTCCATCCTTGTAAGGCGACCATTAAACTTTTGTTACATACATGTTTACATTTGTATGAAGCTTTTCATTTAAGAATTATTTAAGTACATCAAACTTTCTTAAACACGCAACACATTCAAATGAAAGGGAAAATCTGGCAATATGACAACTATCACTGACAGTAAGAATTTATTATTTCCTTGACTCCTCATGATTTTTGATGGTGAAATTTCTCAACACAATTTGTTATGAAAAGTGGAATTTTGTGGTTTTCTTTTGGCCAGCAATATTGATTTTGGGGGTATAATCGTGATCTATATGCAGAGAGCAAATGATGTTTCCGAATACTTTAGCCCTGATCCAAGAATTCTCATACTGCAGGGCTTGAAATTAAAAAAAATGTCTGGTCGCAAATTTGCGACTAGTTACGAAAATTTGGTCGCAACTTTGAAAATGTTAGTCGCGAAATTAATTGAGGCCATTTAATCAAGAAATAAGTAGGCTTTTAAATGATTAACGCTTTAATTTTCATTCTTTCAACAGCTTTCATGTCATTTCGAGACTTAATAGTACAGAACGTTTAGCGTCTCGGACAACACCAGTTCATCTAAACGATCAAGTTGAACCTGCGTTAAGGCACATAAATTAGTGTCTGTTATTTTAGTCAAAGCGATAGATTTCCAAATCATGAACAGATATTACAGCAGGAAACTGCAGTTCTTAAATGCCTCCAATCTCTGCAAAATAGCAATAACATTTGTACTGGGCGGATATCCGACATGGTTATAAGTTACGTTACGTAACTAAATTCCTTTAGTTTTACCTTTTGCAGGTTTTCCACCGATGACAAAACAAGTAACGAATTCTTTTATATATTAAGCTTTACATCTGAAGTATCAGGGGTGTTACTACAGTGATTATTCAAAGAACCCTGAAGGACTGAATCATTCAATACGGCGATACGTGCCATGCGGACATTCCGCCATCTTTGTTTGCTAAACCTCGTTTTCATGTATACGTAGATTCGCAACCCACTTTGAACCGATTTATTTTACATGTAAATCTTCGTTTAAAATGTGACCTTTGAAACAATTTAAGTCGCTTTCATCCGACATAATTGACTCACTAAAGAAGAACACATGTGTACTGTGAGGGCCGTAACGCGGGTCAAAAACGCGGGAAAAGTCCTCAGCATGCTGGCAGGACTGTCAGCGGCAAATCAAAACGAAATATAAGCCTGCAATGTACATGTTTACAGAACCCGCTGAAAATGGCGTGCTGTTGAAGGAATATCGTTGCGTGTATGCATTCCAGGTAAATTACGGTAAACCTTCAGATTGTAACAAAATTATAAGACGCTACTTCAATGAATCTTTTTATTTCTAAATTTATTTAAGCAAAAATTCAAGTGCTAGTCCTTTTATTTCGTATCAGTTAAGGCAAAACCTAGTCGCAAATTTGCGACTAGTCTCGTTTTTCTAGTCGCAAATAAGAAAAATTAAGTCGCAAATGCGACCGTATCCGTCGCAATTTCGAGCCCTGTACTGACTTTTAAACAGACTAAGAGTCCTAAGGCTTTGCTCTGCACACAATATTCTTCTTTACAGTTGTAGCTTTCAAATGGTCTCACAAAGATTTTGTACACACAAATATGTAACTGGATTACTACAGTGTGTAGTTTTAAATTTTCACTTTTCAGTCAATGAGCCACATAGTCCATCAATCAGTCATTCAGTCTGTCAGGCAATCAATCAAACAAGAAATCAAATCAACTATTCTAACTTATGGAAAGCATTCTGTAAGAGGCATACATGTAGGATGTTAACTTGATAAGACAGGTTGTTTAAGGGACTTCAAACAATACAGCAGAAATAGAGACCTGGCAATCTGCTTTATCCAGTTTGAGGATTGACAATTTTCTTGAATTTTTGCTTTTTTAGCATCCCCACTTAGCAAAATTGCTTTATGTATTTGACACAGAAATCAAGTTGTTGTTTTTGTTATCATTTTTATTATTGTCATTATCAATCATTTTTAAAATATATCAGGACCTGCCCCCTGCCCCCCTCCCCAACCAAAAATTGACAGTCTCTGACTGTATGTGGCTCCTGCGTTTCTTTATGGAATGTTACATTAGAAAAGCAAATATTGAACAAAGATAAAAAGAAAAAGGCTCCGTAAAATGTTTCTGTCATGGAAACTCATTGCCAAAAGTATTTCTTTATTTTCAAGTGGCTGCAAAAACCGCCAACCAAGTTTGTCTTTGTTTTGTGAAGAACAAATCCAAGACTGCTAACAGCCATGATTCTTGGTGCTGTAGCGACCACAAGGCGTAAACTGTTTAAATCAATCCGGGGTTAGTGTTGATTGGTTCTGACAGATTTGAAACTAAAACCAAGTGAAAAACACTTGAATTCTCATATTTGGTTCCGTTATCATTTCTTTGTTACTTACTCACTTCAGTCAGACAGCCAATACAATAACAAAGACTACAGTGTTTTTAAGCACAGTACTTAGCCAAAAATTATCTTAAAACCTGACTGCCCTCCTCCTAGCGGGAACACTTTATTGACTGAGTTTTAATATGTTACAGTTCTCAGTATCCGTGGATCACAGGAAGATGAACCTCCAGACCCCCAGCTTATGAGACTGGACAACATGTTACTTGCGGAGGGTGTGGCTGGTCCTGAGAAGGGAGGAGGGTCTGCAGCGGCAGCAGCAGCAGCTGCTGGGGTGCATGAGAACCAAGCTGAACATACAGAGTACAGGGCCAAGTTAAACCAGATCAGGCAGATATATCACACAGAATTGGAAAAATATGAACAGGTACATGTGTGACCTATTTACGCGTACTTAATTATGCATTTTGTGTAGTGTTTTTTAGTTCATTTATATTGAAACCAAATATGATGTAGTTTATAATTATGTAAGTAAAGTGTGCTAGAAAATTTCTTTAGTGAAGTGTTGGATTTTATTCAAAATGTTACTCAGTTCTTCCTTGCTATACAGTGTATGTATTTTTGAAAAACATAAACAGTACTTGTACAATATGTGTAATATAAAACTTTACGTGAAAAAAGTTCTTTGTACATACATAAATAGGAGGCCTGCAGCCAGTTTTGAAACACTGAGACTGTTGCTTAGGTGAAACATTCGGAGTGTTTTGTGTGTTTTAAGAAGAAATATACAGCCATCATAAAAAGAAGCTATTTATGATTTCCTCCTTCTCATGTTGCTGGAATGGATTTTAGTCTGGCTGTGGCTCTAAACAGGGTGTGTTAGTGCCAGGCCCAGATAATCTTTTTTGATGCATGCAGGTACCATAAGTATCATTATTATTGTTGTTTTAACCCTTTAAGCCCTAATATCCACATACAAATTCTCCAAACTGATCTCCATACATTTCCTTAAAGAATTAGTTGGGAGAATTTGATAAAAGATCAAAGATTTTTTTCCCTTGTGATCATTTTATCAATTCTCATAGACTTTGCTCTTGACAATCTATGGATATCATCAGGAGAAAATTGTGTTTGGTCACCATTGGGACTTAAATGGTTAATAGAGAGGAGAAGCATGATGTCATGTTACCATGGTAGCAAAATTTCTGGATCACAACAACAGGCAGTTGTTCCTTTCGGATTTAACCCAGAAAATGTTGCCAACATTTGACAAATTAAATGAAATTAAATGAGATAGGTGAAGTTTGAAACAGTGTGAATCCACTTTTTAAGTGACGTTTTGGTTTGTTGTCATCCAGAAATTTTGCTATTATGGCAACATGACGCAATGACTTCTCCTCTCTATTGGCTTTTTAGGTTGTCCTCAGATTTTGGCATGTCCTCAAAGTTTTAGTACTACTAGTTGTAACAATAATATGGAGACTTAAAGTCAAAAATGACATGAGATGAATTGCATGAATTATTGCTTTTGGATGGAACTCCAAATGGAGGCACAATACCTAACCAAATTTATTCAATTTTTTCAGGCATGCAATGAATTTACTACTCATGTCATGAATCTACTGAGGGAGCAGTCTAGAACACGTCCCATCTCCCCAAAGGAAATTGAACGTATGGTGAATATCATCCATCGTAAATTCAGTGCCATACAGATGCAGCTCAAGCAGAGCACATGTGAAGCTGTTATGATTTTAAGATCAAGGTTCCTAGATGCAAGGTACTTTTATGACTGGCCTTACCCTTTTTAACCCTTAACCTTGATTCAAACTTCATTTTTGAGTAGGCTGGCTTGCAAGTAGCAAAGAGCTAATCATGGCAAGCCAGACTGTATGGACAGATAATTTTCTTATAGATAAATATGCATATTTTCATACAGGAAATATGCATTTAATAACAACTGCAACATATATATGCACTACACTTCATAATATCATTAAATCTTTAGAAAGAAGAAAGATAAAGAGGAAAACAAATCGAAAAACAACAAAAGAACCATATGTAAAAATGGCCCACACTGTATTATCAAAACACCATTACCTTTTGTCCCTCATCTTATATCAAGGGAATTTATTTTGGGTAATATGGCTTTCTTAGCTCATATTCAGCAATATATATATCAAATCAACATCAAAGTGAAGTCTAAAGGTATCTTATTTTGGAAATTTTCCAAGTGCCCTTCTCCTCGATTTGAATATTACCTTTTAAGATAAGAAATTACACACACTATGGTCTATTTACAGGCACTGCAGGAACAAAATGGTACCCAAGTAGTGCATGTAATTACCCTATTTAGTTAGACTGCTCCTTAAAATAACACTGTACACTGTAAGATGACTTTGTATTAATCACCCTGGGCTTTGGTATGCAGTATTATTGCTAGAAACGTGTATTTAATCTCTTTAAACTGAAGAATTTTTGAGTAACTAACCACAAATTTAATTGATTCCTGCTAGGAGAAAACGAAGAAACTTTAGTAAACAGGCCACAGAAATCCTAAATGAGTACTTTTACTCTCACCTAAGTAATCCTTATCCAAGTGAAGAAGCTAAGGAGGAATTGGCAAGAAAGTGTGGAATAAGTGTTGCACAGGTAACAGCATTGATAAAATGGTTTCATTTTTGTTGAGAAAGAATTTGAAATATTCTTTGTGAAGTAAGTTGTTTTAAATCTGCAATTCCTGTTTGTTCAGTCCATTTTTGAGCTATTTTGAAAAAATAGACATACATACGGTGTGACATACATACGGTGTGACCGTATGTATCTTTGTGGCTTTGTAACTTTGTATGTTCGGATCTTTGTTGCAAGAGCCAGTAAGGTTGAAGCTACTATGAGTTGATGCTTAGGAACCAATGAGATCTTGGCATCTACTAAAACATGACATTGCTAAAGGTCGAACAAGGGCACTTTGAGACCGCCATCTTTATTCTTCACAATTTTTTCGTCTTTTATTACGGCTACACTAGGTGTTTGGAAACATTATATTAAATATCTTCATTATTCAAACGCTGTGTACAGTGATGCAGCTGTTTAAGCGTTCATATTTTAGTGTTGAAGCTACTTCAAGACATTTCTGACCGAATTCGGCTATCGTTAACGGTATTAACGCACGTATTTATGAGTTGTGTTTCACGTGCTTCAAGGTAGAGTATAAAAGATCGTATATTTTCGAAGCTCCTTCAGTGAAGCGATAATTGATATTTAGATATGGACTTTAATTCGAAAGTATGCGGCCTGTAAAATGTGGTTTTACAAGTTTGAAAGGCAGCTTTTTTTTTTTTAAAGCTGTACCGAGTATTGTTAATCCTGTAAACAAGCTTTAAAAATATTATTCACTCGCTTACAAAGTTCAACAGACCTTTTTCGTCCTGGCAAAACAAAAAAAAATAATAAGTGAACAACATGATACATCCTTCCTGCATACTAAGCATTATAGTTATTGAAACGTATTTTATTTAGTAAAGATGAGTAACTTAAGTAAAAACAGTAGCGTTAGGGAATAAAACTGGAAGAAGCTAAGTTGACACAATAATTAGATACTGTTTTATTGAGTGGAGTAACATGATATGAGCAGAATTATATTTCGGCAGTTTGATAATTTCCTTGGAAGTTAATAAATGTTAGGCTATCAGCCTTGACGTTGCATGAAACATAATTTAATTGCAGATGTTGTAATGAAGCCGAGGTGATTTCTTAAAATCGTTGAGAAAATTTTGTAGTAAACAATTTGCGTTTTTTTGGGTACGAATTGTAAAAGGGCCAAAGGCCAACATCTTCACGTGCAAATTGTGTGCATGAGTTATTTTTATAATTCTGTTTACTTGATTACTGTGTGATAACTCGAATTCCCTCACGTACGAACAACGAAAGGGGGCAAAGTCCAACACTTTCACGTGCCAGTTGTGTGACTGTACATCTCATGCAGATTGGCTTTTCTCAATAATAATAGTAACTTAAACGTATGAAGACCTGTTTCGTTTTGTAACTAATGCCTTAAAAAAAGCTCTTGTCTTTTAAGAAGCAATAGATTTTAAAACATGAAGAAATAAGTTGTCAGAGTTAAGGACTGTTTCAGTGAGTAGAATCGCACGTGAAAACCTCGTGAATTGTGATGATGCAACCATCTACCACAATGATAAGAATTCTGGTATTTCTTAACTACTCGAATTCGATGAGTCACATTTTGGCTTAAGGCCAACATCTTCACGTGCAAATTGTGTGCATGAGTTATTTTTATAATTCTGTTTACTAGATTACTGTGTGGTAACTCGAATTCCCTCACGTACGAACAACGAAAGGGGGCAAAGTCCAACACTTTCACGTGCCAGTTGTGTGACTGTACATCTCATGCAGATCGGCTTTTCTCAATAATAATAGTAACTTAAACGTATGAAGACCTGTTTCGTTTTGTAACTAATGCCTTAAAAAAAGCTCTTGTCTTTTAAGAAGCAATAGATTTTAAAACATGAAGAAATAAGTTGTCAGAGTTAAGGACTGTTTCACTGAGTAGAATCGCACGTGAAAACCTCGTGAATTGTGATGATGCAACCATCTACCACAATGATAAGAATCCTGGTATTTCTTAACTACTCGAATTCGATGAGTCACATTTTGGCTTAAGAAACTCCGAGGAAACCTTAGAGTTTTCCTTCTAATCAACGTTTGGTGAGTAGATATTTATTTTACTTTAATAATTTGTTTAACTTACAACAAATGTAACAGGGAAAGACAGAGGAAAGTGAATATATAGCATGAGGATCGACGCAGCTGAGCGTTTCGCGTTTTTATTTATGTACGGCAATACCCAATTTCGCACAAAAACCAGTCTACATTTAGGACGAAAAAGGTAGATTCATCACTCTTGGTAAGGTTACACTGAAGCATTCAAAATAGCTCATGCACGTTTAACGTGCCTATGTTTAGTTTATAGATTTTAGATGCAATACCAACTTATTCTTACATGCAAAATAATCTGCTTAGATATCAAACTGGTTTGGAAACAAGCGAATCCGATACAAGAAAAATATTGGGAAGGCCCAAGAAGAAGCCAATATGTATGCTGCTAAGGCTGCAGCAGGCGGAGGAGCCCCTGGACAAGTACAAGGGCAACAGGGAGTACCATCCTCTGGTCAAGGTATGTATGGCTACGACACTAACCTTGATGATGAAGATAGCATTACCGTTAGCATTAATTTTGACAAAAGTTTTAACTGTTTTTAAAGGGTTTACATGTATGTGTAAAAATAAATGATAAAGCCTTTGTTTTCTTTTTACTATGGCAAGATGATATCACACACTTGTTGCACAGGGATACAACTATTATCTTCGGACCAATTCCAGTACCTTCTCTAAACATTCTTCCATCATTCATGTTATTAGGTCAGTACCCAGCTGTCGCAGTAGCTGGCAGTCCTACAGGTGTGGTTCCAACTTCTCAGCATCAGATGCCCATCACAAGTCAGCCACAGCCTGAGATGTACATGTCGGGGGTTCAGATGAATGGCGGTGGTTTGGGTGCTGAATACCAGACGGGACAAAATGTTGGTGCTAATGTGCAGTCACAGGTCAGTGTGGAAAATGATTTGTTACTCAGTAAGGAGACGGTTTAATTAATTTAAAATTTTAAAAGTAATGAACTCATGATAGAAGCAAGTCCCAAAGGCTGCTAATTCTGAAAGTAATGAGGGTTGTTACTTTTGGTGATGGAATTTTATGGTACACTGTATGTGATCTGTCTGTGTGGGTATCTGCAGTAAATGTTAATTTCTTTTTTGAGTAGGGCTTCTGCTTCAAACGTACACTAAAAATAATGCAAAGATCAGTTTCGAGAATCTTGATAAAAGACTACTGAATGTACCAAAGGCGGTTTTGAAGCACTCCTTCAGTCTGGTGTGGTTTTTTTTGTTATCTAATTTTCTGACACTTGTTACCCAGAAGGTCTTTTTTGTGTGCAAGATATCTATGCCTATCATTGTGGTGGTTTTGGTCAGGAAATTGGGGGGGACACAGGGGCGGATCCAGAAAATTCAGAAAGGGGTGGCCACGACACTTGCCAGCTATATAGATACTTTTCCTTTTACTGAGAATTCATGAAAAATTGTAGAAAAAGTCACAGAAAAAAGGGGTGGCCACGGGCGCCCTTGGTCCCACCCCTAAATCCATACAGCTTCAAATTGGAACAAAACAAGTCCAGTGATCACTGTTATTCTATTGTAGGTGCCAGGGTTACGTCATGTAATATCTCAGGCTGCTACTGGTTATATTGATCCTGCAACAGGACACATGCAGGCGCACAGTCAGGGACAAGTGTACCATGAGCCACACCATCTTCACCATCAAGTAAGACTTGTTTTTTTTATGACACAGTCTTAAAATAAAATGCAGAGAAGGTCATCACAGATAAATACACAACTTAAGCTGTTGCAAAAAGATAGCCATGGTGCGTCAGCACCTGCGTCTGATTGTCCGGGACACAAAGAAATTTAATACGGACATGTAAACCTTTGAAATGACTTGACCATGGGACAAGCACATTTTTAATTAAGAAAAATACAAAAACAGTTGAAAATTCTCTTCAAATTACAGTAGCATTAAAATTTATCTTATAGTCATAAAAGCAAACCTCAAACTTGACAAAATGAAGTTAAATATTCCTTTGTCCTACTGCGGCCATTTCAATATTTTACGAGCTCCATTTGGCTTACGAACCTGGCAAAACTTTTTGGACAAGAACTCGTGGGTTTTGGAAAACCAAATTTATCATAGTGCTTGTCCGAGGGACAAGTGGATAAGAACATTTTTTTCTTACTCTGATAGCCTGAAAAACCTTCAGGCTTGCCGGGGCTCTAACCCTGACCCGCGATACCAGTGCAGTGCTCTAACCAATTGAGGTAGTAAATTGGTTTGTAATAGGCCTGAGAAAGTTGAAGATAAAAATAATGGTGAATATAGAAATTTATATTATTCATCCCTTAGTTCAAATAATTATATAAAATTCACATACTGTATTCATCTTTTCATTTTGACACATTCAGTGGGACACCTTTTTTAAATGTAAATCTTTTGAGTTAGAAAAAATGCCTTGCTCTGAATGCATTTAGTGGTTATTCTATTACTCCCTGCTGATGTCCTTAAACATGGCTAAAATAAGAGAAGCCAAAATAAGTCAATGATATTTATTCGATCAATGACCCGTGCAACTAGGAATTAAAATCCACGCTTTCCTAACAGGGCTCTCTCAAAAGGAGGTGAAACTAATAACCTTCTGGTTACTAGCATTCTGAAGCGGGGTCTGAACTACCTTGATGATTATATTTAAATACCCATGTTTTATTGTTGCTTTTTCAAGGCAGGAGGATTTAATGAGTTGTTTGATTCCATTAATGTCTGGGCCAGAAAGTCAGGAGCAGCGTCAAAGGTACGATCAAGTCTTCCATGCATTAACTTAGGTGTTTCAATTTCCGGTAGTAGAGCAAGTTTTGCCTTGCTGAATTTGAAATTCTCTTTTTTTTTTTTGCAATTAAGGCCTACTGGCCAAATGTCGAACTTCTCACGAGACGAACCAAACTTAGGGAGTTAAGTTCATGAAAAGTTCGACCTCTGGCTCAGTTACAAGTCAGTTCGCCTGAATGAGTTTGGATCGTCTCCGGTACAACTGTCGATCTTCACAGGCAACGAACTAAACTAATAAATTAAAAATTTACCCGATGATGAAAAATTAGCCTCGTGCGGGAGAAAATTTATTACTTATCTTATTCAATTGATTGGTTCGACGTGCCGAAGTTCGATACCTGACCCAACAGACGATCTTAACTTAATTTAGGTCGACCCAAATTAGAGGTTGGCTCGTCTCATGAAAAGTTCGACGTTTGGCGTAGGCCTTAGCTTATTTAAACTGTGGTGGGGCTATATATTTTTTAAATTGAGGCAGGCTAGCAAGAATAGATTAACATTAGATCCCATCGACGGTATCCCCTTCGGACACCTCATGAAATTCACACAAATTGGGATATTCTATTTTCCAAAACTAAAAAAGTAAAAAACTGCATAGTGGTAAAAATTTGCTCGTGAGTTGAGCTTTTGAAACTGCTTTGGCAGTAACATTTGAAAGCTAAGAGTTGTCAATAGGAACTGTGAGGTGATGTGAAAAGAAGGTAACCCTTACTTTAGTATATTTTTGTTGAAATAAAACGTTTACTTTTCCCTTCAACTTTTCAACGTAAAGTGGACATCTTTTTACAATGCTTACTAATCTTTTGTTTTTGTAATTCGAAGAGTGGAGATCAGAGAAAGAGAGGGCAAAATGGCAAATCAGGTATCAGTAGAATTTCATAACTGTGATTAATACCTATTTTGTTTTCACTTTTTCTGGTTTGTTTAGCCTGCTTGGCAGTTGCTTGGCAGGGAGAAATTAAACGCGCGAGGATTCGAAAGGCGCGCCAGAAAGACTGCCAGCCATACTATGGCATTTTATGAAGGTAACTATGGGCCCTTTTACACGGGTGTTATTGGCCGTGTATTTCATGGTGATTTATCCCTGCAAATTTACAAATGCTTACAACCTGCACGAAATTGCGACCTATGCGAATTTCCGCTCGAGCGTTACATTTACCAGTAAAATCTGCTTCGTGCGATTAGTTCGTTCGGGACTTGAACCCGGTCCACATAGGGGAGGGGTGGGGAGCAAGTGCGTTCACCGCTGCTCCATCCGGGCTTCCCTTACAAGTAAAATTCTTTATTTCAAGAATTTTCTCGGTTCAACAAGCCGTTGTATTACGATTTCTTTTTAAAGGATGTCAGTGCTATGTTTTGTTGTTTTTAAAGTTAGCTTTCTTGATTCACATGCAGGAAGCCGAAGTAATTCACCCGCAGACTCGCAAGAAGACAAAGATGATCAGGGGGGCCCGGAGTTCTCTAGTCTCCAGGGACTCAGTGATATGGCTAATGCTGATTTTGATTCGCGGGGAAATGACAGATCTCGGGATGAGCCGCCCTCGAAACGAACAAAGATGTGAGAAGCGGAAGGAAGCACGATGCAGACAAAAGGCATAAATGGAGGAGCCTTTCGTGGATTTGGCAGAATGATTTATGTTATAAGAATCGAAGGCAAATACTAGGTCGCAATATCAGTCTAATATCAGTGATTAATGTTGAAAACGTAGGGTTAACACATTGCAGAGGTATAAAGCCAAGAGAAGGTTTAATTTTAGTGCTGACATGTGTGAGAGAGGCTTCAGTGAATGAATGCCCTGTTTGCCATTGTACAAGCCACACCGGCTAAAGCTGATTTAACATGATATTCGAGACAAATAGAAAGTCTTTCAACTTAAAAAAAGTCCAGGTAACCATATCTTTGCTTAAATATCTGAAGTTTGTTAACCTGGCGACCTTGGTGCTTAAAAGGATTGGAGGGTTAGAGGATAATAGGATATAAAAATATTATTATTTGTGCCATTTTTCGCTTCAGTGGCCTGAAGATGGTAAACCTGTTGATATGACTTGATTTAATTACCTTATTTAATATCAGCAGTGACGGAGCAATTTCCAGTCGATTTTCCAAAATACTAGTTTTGTGTACTTATAACGTGTGATGGACAATATGATTGGCTAGTAAAAACTCGTGCCATTTCGTCGACCAATCAGAAGAAAGACTTACATCTATCTTGACTTTCTTTTACGTGTTTCCCCGCGCTTTTCGTCGGTCACGTGTCTTCCCTCTGAGCTCTCTTCCAACACTTGATTAGGAACCGAACTGTTTTACATCTAATATGTTTACCATTAAAATTGCCTAAAATTAGGTAGATTATTAGAATGGAGGACCTCAAAACTCGTCAAGAACAGCAGAAATTTCGAAATAGGGAGCAAAATAAGTAGTAGGGAACTTTCAAAATTTGATTTAATTGTCAAGCCGTTATATTTCATTTATCCTTCATTTCGTTTCTTTCTGGCAATTCTTATTTCAAGGAGTAAGGTTAGCTTTGGACAAGGTCGTGGCCTTAATGATGTACACACCATATGTAAATCTAGAAGTTTTCCTGCCGAATTTCAATTGAATTGCCGCCTTGGAGTTTGGAAAGCAAGGAATAGTTAAGCTGCATATTTAAAGATGATTTTTGAGTTTTTGGCTGGATAAAATTGCAGTGTTGTCGAAAAAAGTCGAGCCCCTAAGGTACGTGGTTACCTAGGGGACGGTGTAAACGCTTTTATTTTATTATGATCGGCTTTCGTGACTAGATGTTGTGGCCATGTCGATTTGGTTGTAAGAATTTTTTCTTCGGTCACCTTCGCGAAATGCAGCCGTTTAATACCGGTTTTTAGTGGGGACGTTTTTTATCTTTTTAAACTGAGAACTAAAATTTAAGGAGTTTGCTTAGATGACGTTTGTGAAATTACGGTAACTTACGGTGACTGGTTGCTTTTCTTAACCTTTGGAGCTCGGAAATTAGAACAAAGTGGTTCGTTTCGGGAAAGTTGTTTGTTGGTGCAAAGAAATCCAGTGTCGAGCCTTATTTTCGGCGAGTGCTTATTTTTCCGACACGTTTTTTCCCGTGTGAACTGGCAAAAAATGTCAAGTTTTCCCTTTTACTCGATTAAACCCTTTGCTTGTCTACGAAAACTTGTTCTTGTAAATTGGGCTGTTGAAGGCACTTGTAACAATACAAGCTGATGTATGTTTGCTTTTCGACTCCGCTTTTATAGTTGGCTTACTTTGCTGTGCGTTTGTTTGACAACCAAATTCTAGTGTGTATAAAATAACGTTTAATTCCAATAGGAGTACATTTTGAAGGAATTTTTGATTATATAATTCCTTTCTTGGTTGTCAGTAAACCCTATTCAGAACTTTTTATTAACGATCGACATCAACGACAACGAAGATTGACACACACATATATTTTTTCGAGTTAACAATATTAAGTCGGGATTATTGGTGTTGGCGAGTGTATGCAATTAACCTGAAGTCTAATTATTAAAAAGTCATACTGAAGCGGGAGGCATTAATTTTTAATCTTGGATTTATCAGCCGGATTGTTCAAATTCGTTTCATCCATTGTTGTTAGTGTGTAGGTAATCCATAGGTTTCGAGTCTCGAAAAACCCATGTCGTCTTGCCTAACACTGTACTGTACCGCGAGGTAGCTTGCGTTTTCGAAGGCCATGCACAACCAACAGGAATATATAGATAACGAAATAAGATTAGAGAAACCCAATAATATGAATACGGAATAGTTATTATGATATTAAAATAATATAAAAAAACTTGTATGCCGTGTTAGAGGGCAAAGTTATTTCGTGTTGCCGAGAGCATTCAAGCGTATTTTGTTGCCCTTCATGAAACTAAGGAATATAAATGTCAATGTACACAGATTATAATTTTATCGTAGTAGTAGACTCCGGTTTTAAAAACATCGCCTTTGTAGTTGATGATTAAACTTCTGATAAGATGAAAAGTTCTCAAAATGATGTGCATTTTTCTTCCCCCAGGCTTGTACCCAGTCTTGTACCCATGTTATTTTGGGATTAACAAGTCCCATGGAAGTTGTCCCGTGGGGAGTTATGAAAACGAGTTAGTCTCTTCCAGGCTCCCAGATAGTAGGCAGAGCGAAACGAGAAAACTGCGTTGGGGTTGGGGAGAGACAGGGAAGTTTGTTTTCAATACCGCATTCCGGCTCGTGATATGCCCTATAATTGGTCAATTTTGATAGTTAACGTCACACTTACGTCATCTACTTTGCTCGCAAGCACCGAAACCCTCCTACACCGCTCATTGTTACATTTGTAATTTTGACAAAAGAACGGTTTTTCTGGAAGTGGGAGGGGTAGTAGTCTCCCTCGCAGCCGTTTTTTGATGTCACGCAACGATCCGGGGAGCGTTGCGTGACATCCAAAAAACGGCTGCAAGGGAGACTAGAGGGGTAGTGGACGGACTGAGGTATTTGCCATTCCTTTCGTCGCTTCCCATGAATTCGTGCACGCCTGAAGCACTTAAGTTGATTTTAGCGCAACACAGCGTTGCAACATTGTTGCGACATTGTTTCGAATGGTTATAACATTGTTCCAATATTGCAACGCTATGTTGCGCTACAAGTCGTCGTTGCGAATCGTCCCGGGCCGTGTAACATCATCTTAAAGATGATCTCAACAAATTAGCCTGCTCCCAATGTATAGGTCTTCATCATTAATTTGTAGTCAACAATTGCCTTCTAATAAAGGGCCCGAGCTTGTATCTCTTGTTTTCCCAAATCAGACCACATGATGTTCTCAAGGGATTTAACCTTTTGTCTTTTCAGAAATTTTGCGTACATATGCACGAGGATAGGACTAAATTTGGAAGAAACTGTTCTTTGGGGTAACATCACCCGGTCAGAAGTAAGGAAACAAAACGTCCAAGTTAAAAAGCTCTTTTGTCTTCGGCTTTGTTGGTAACAATGTGATTTTATTAATCGCATGCAAGTAGTTTCTTCCTGTTGTTGTGAGAAAGTTAAATATTTTTAATGTACCTTTTTCACAGTAATAACAAAATACATTCCAAACGTTCAGTTACCAATTAATAAGTGTTCAATGTTCTTATCAAGGCGAACGCAGGGTTTCTGGCCTTGAGGTCTAACAGTTACGCAGTCACCGTTGGGTTAGCGGAGGGTTAGGTCGGTAAATTCCCAAGATCTTATAGTGATCCTTGAATATCGAATAGGAAAATTAGATATAACTTCTTTACTGGGTTCTAGAACAATATTTACCTACATTTAATTAAAGAAAGGCAATGTTTATATACAGAGCACCACGTTCCCTTCTTACTCTCATTTCCTTCTTGTAAAATACTTTCTAATTAAACTCTAAGTTAAAACTCTTTCTTTCTTTCTCGGCTATTCTGCAGGCTCGGAGGCTATTTCCACGATGACGCCATCTTTTGACTACTACTACTACCAACTACTACCAGAATCCTTAAGGGACTCCCTTTCTTGTGCAAATTGGGGCTTACTATGGTCCAACATGTCCCTTTACCATGGTCAACCATGGCTGATCCCTGCCTATGCCAGAGCAGTTTGACCATGGTTGACCATGGTCAAACCTTGGTTATATCACTGCCAAACCATAGTACACCATGGCTGGAAACCGTGTTTACCCTTCAACCATGGCGTTACCATGGTTGCACATGCTCTATCCATCCTCTCGCCGGGAAAATTGTTACTCAAACCTCGCAGGGATTATTCAATTCTAAATATGAAAGGAAACACGAAATGGATTCTGGTAGTACTAGTAGTAATATGACGCCATCGCGCAAATGGCCTATTCTGAGCCTTCCTATTGCCTCAGAGATCGAGGTCGGCTTCAAGGCTTGTCTCTATTTCCTGTAGAACTCTCTTTTTTTTGGTTGTTGCCATAACGACCAAAATTCAAAGCCCTTTTGAAGGCCGCTTGGAAAGGCGGATTCATAATCCCGTATATAATTGGATTTACTAAACTACTAATGAACATGAGGTAAATAGCTGCCGTAAAAATCTCCCTGGGGATAAGGCTCCCAGTGGTCTCAACAATCACTACAGCAGTCACTGGTCCCCATGTTACAAGAAATACACAAATGACCGTGAAACTAGTTTTTAAGAGTCTGATATCAGTTGCAGGACGTCTTGATGAGGCCGCTGCATCTTCTATGCTGTGGGCATTTAGATTTCGAGTGTTTTCTTTAAGAGTCTTATAAATCTTGTAGTAGGAGTAAAATATTGAAACTGTTCACCGTTGATCACTCTGCTTACAGTAATCATGGCCCATGTAATATCCCCTGCTGTCCAATTAAAAGTGCAGATAGCAAAGAGAGGATGGTAGGCCAAATTGCCCCAGCCGTATAATGGCGGTGTTGCAAGAAGCAAAGAAGCCATCCATACCAGGGCGCAGTAGAATCGTGCCTTTCTCTTGCTCGGGAAAAGTCTGGACTATATCGGTTAAAGGCCATAAGTCCCATATTCAGGATAGAGGCAACTCCTAACGTACAATTAATCACAGCTTGAATCTCACACAACCTCTCGCTAAAAATCCAAGTCCCTGTATACAGGCTTATTACCCAAAAGGGCATGTGCAGCGTTGCCATGGAAATGTCCGTCAATGCCAGATTTTGGATGAATACATTCGTTAAGCTCTTGAGTCTGGAGTCTTTATGGACGACATAGACGACTAAAAAGTTGTCGAGGAAGGAGATAAGGCAAATAAGAATGGCCAAGGCCAATTCCAAACCAATCTCACTGCGAGAACGTCTTAGGGGGTCGTGGGAACTCGATCCAGTTTGAGAGTTGTTCACCATGTTATATAAGGCAAAATTAAACTATAGATTGATAGGCTGAAACTGAAACCGGACTGAAACTTTGGTTGACGTTTAGTGTACCGAGAGGTAATCATTTAACTTCATAACTATCGTTTCTGTGATGTAAAACGTTGTAAGGTAAGGCGGTTCGTAGTTGGGCCATCGACTAAGTTTGTCCTTAAACGGAATTCCCAACTGGTAAATTAATTGCCTTTTAGAAGTTCAAATTTTATGCAGCAACCTTTGCAAAGGGTCTACAAATTCAAGCGTTTCAACATTATCTCTTTACTTATATAACTTGTATTGTAACTCACATAAAATCAAAGTTTACGAAATGCAACCGTAAGGGTACTAAAAATCATGAAACTAAAAGCAAGAAGCTTCAATTTGTCCCTGACGAAATTTCTGGGAATATCGGCCTCATCACATTTGCACAGAGCTCTTCCTGCCCTTTTTTGTTTTGGATCTTTCAAATGCAACCTGATAAACTAAGACTCAACAAAAAAACTATGGTTTTTATATTGCTTTTTGGTCTTTCCATTGTTTTGAAAAGCTTATTATTTAATTTTCAATAAAGAGTAGCTCACTAAAGTGGAACAGCAGATCATAATTTAAAATAATGATCTGCTTTTCCTCTTTAATGGACACGCAATAATGGTTGGATCTAAAACAATGGAAAGGCGCATTAAATCAGATGTGATTCCTTCCGTCCTCGGACCTCTTAAAAATAACGACCGAGCGCGTAGGCCTTGAAGTTCAATCATTATCCTTTATAGAAATGACGAAAATTCAAAAGGGTACTAAAATCCGGTTATCAGTAATCTTAAGTACTAGACGTCTTCAAATGAATGGCCACCATTGGTTTCTTCTTGGAAATGAAGTGATTTTTATCCATCGCATGCAATTGCAATCTCTTTATTTCTCTTTGTGTGAAAATGTTTAGAAAGTTATTTTTTCATTGTAATAATGAATGGATTCAACGCTCAGCCACCCGCTCCCTGGACTGAAATCAAGTATACGCGCGAAAAATATACCCAAGCGAAGTAGACTGAATTCGAATTTTGAATTTTCTCTTGTATGAGAAAAGGGGTGAAACAGTACTTAAACCTTCCACTAGGAAGGACCGATCTTCCACTTCTTCTCCATCATCTTCAATTTGTTTAAATGCACCTTTCTATTGTTTTGAATGGGTTATTAGACCTCGGAACTCAGTAGTTATTTGTTATTTCTTTTCTTCTCTTGCGCCTTTCCGTGGATTAGTCATAAGAGAAGTGGGTATGGTATAAATGTCGGAAATCAGTAATTGTTTCCTCCTAAACAGAGAGCGGAGTCTAAACGCGCATTCAAGTTTGAAATTCAATTTAGTCACATAAAGCAAGGTAGTTTAGAAAACATATCTGAAGAATTGTCGTTTGCTGAACCCAAAGAAAAATATCCTCAAGTCAGAGACTATTTAGTTTCTGAATTGCTTCGTCCAGTTCAAAATCTACGGAATTCTTTTTCGTCCATCCATGTAAAAATGCATTTGATATACCCAAGTTGCTCCAAACTAGAGAACAAACTAATCAAATCTGCCTGCTAGTGCTGTGAACGTAAGTTTCTGTCGAGAATGAGCCGAGAGACAGAAGATGGAAATCGCGTCAGCAGTTTCTTAATTTGACGAATGAAAAACTTAAGAATGAACGCACTTTTCTTCAATGATGATATTGAGATATAAACTGAATTTCATTAACCTCATGTAATCACTCTCTGTCTCACGTGGTGTATTCAAATCGTTAAACTAGTTGTGGTAAAGACTTATAAATCATCATGACTTCGATCTTGAAAGGAAAATATTTTCCCGACGATGATATGAAAATGTACGTATGACTTCGCTACTCGGCCACCATAATTAAACATAATTACCAAGCGCTACGCGCGCGCGATCTTAGACTATGTTCTTTCACGAGATGGAATAACCACACCTTCCTTGAGCGGCAGCCTGTCTGCTTTGCAGAATGCCGGTTTGGTGGCAGGAGTCGCTGTCTTCCTTTTGGTTTTCTTTCTAATGGTGTTCTGGCTTCGAAGAAAAGCACAGAAAAATAAGCAACAAGCGCTTTACTCAAGACCGAGAAGGTAATTTGTCAGACATATTAAGCTTAATGGCAGTTTTTCTCCCCCTTATTGCATCAGAAATCTGACTCGTCCCCGCCCCAACATTGATAGTAAACACCCGCTGATAAAAAAACCTGCATTTTTTAAAGTCTGGCAAAATAGGTTCTTGTATTTTGGGGTACGTATGGTAATTTAGGCTAAGTAGGTTCTGAATTAGGTTCTTAATTTTTAGGAAAGAGATAACAGATTGTTGATTACCAGAAAAATATATAAACTTTTACTTTGTTCACAATTGCTCAAGCATGGCCTGAGGCCAATTTGCATAAACTGTTATAATGATCATAACTTTGAAAATTTATCAGAACCTTTCAAAATTTGGCAACCTCGGAAAAACCGGTAACCTGTCGTAAGAAATCAGATATCTGTGTCACGTGACCACTTATGGTCGAGTCCAGAAAAGAACAGAGAACTAAAAATGGGATGGCGAGATGCCACACAGTATATATTAAATCAAGAGCCATAATATTATGGCTCTTGATTAAATACAGTGTTTTTTTATTGCATCATCATTTCTTGCTTGAATCTGGCCGGAATGGTTGACTCACGTTTTTATTTAATTAGTAATTAAGCAAAATAGGTAAGCTGACACTTTTCACCTGTTAATGACTTTTTAAGAAATTAAAAATTCTCTCCTTTCCTGCCACGGAAAACATTCGTACGGTATAACAAACATTTACACCTGGTTAAAGCTTAGTTGTAATCAACCATTCCTACCCCATTTTGAATTTCTTTTTGAATATCATTATGACGTCACGTTTAACGTGACTACATCACTTCAACCCTAATTAATTCAACGCCTCGAAAGAAAGTTTCTCGAAAGTTTTTTGCAACTTTTAGAATTAAAATGCATGGCCGTAGAAGAGTTGAATGAATGAAGGTGAATTCATCTTTAAGTGATGTTTTACTGCCCCCGCCGTTGTAGTGTCTCTTACTCTCCACTTAAACGTTATGGCATACAAGATATCGAGATTATTGTAAAACAGGGAAGTAAAATTTTAAATTTCCCAGTTCAGCATTGAAACAATTAATTATTAACCGCCCTGATTTTCAACACGATATCTATTTTGGAGTTTTTTTTTACATTTCTGTAACCATCATTGCAAGTTTACATTGTATTTCAACTTACTTATCTATACATTTCAAATTCTCTTCTTTTTACATGCTATTTGACGACTTATTCTATCTCGACTATCTGATTCTAACGTAAAATGCTGCTTAATTCTACAATCCTTTTTACACAGCCCAATTTTCATTTCACCCCATAAAAAAATAGAGCTAGGCCATACGCAGAGATATAAAAGCAACCCGTCTACTCAAATTCAACGCAAATACACTTGCAAGTTCGAGCTGCTAATGCATTTGACAGATAGCCTTGGCTTACAAAAATAGTTGCAGGCAAGAAAAAGATCCCGCACTTCATTCCGAAGAAATGTTTCACTTCGTAGTCGGTTTTTATTGATAAAGATAATCCACCATTTTCACATTACCCATAATACATCTCGCTTACCCCCCAAAATTTTGCATCTAGTAACCATTGTGTACAATTCCTCTTGGGTATTTCCAGTTGTCCCAAGAGAAATTGAAGACAATGCCTATGCAAAATTTTGGGGGAAAACGAGGTGTACTATGGGAAATGCAAAAATTGGTTAACGTTTCCATTGCATTTACTGACGTCACCTGTGATGTGACGTCACTTGTGACGTAAGTCTACAGCAGACCGGCGGCACCAAACCGGAAACCCAATGACAAGCACACAATACAATAGTTCGTTTAGAAAACATAGAAAACATATTCCCCAAAGTTATTTTTCTAAGTTAAATTCAATTTCTAAGTACTTAAAAGGTCTTTAGTGACCACCTAACACTGACCCAACATCTTGAAGATTATATTAAACATCTGAAAAATTAACTACATACAAAAACAAATTAATGTATAGTTTAAAAGACGCACTTTATAAAGCCTTTCGTCCACATGGCTTGATCCATGGCTTTCAAACTTCTAATCCTCAGCAAAAGTTTAAATCACGTCAAATCCTCATTGGTCGAGAAATATCAAGTGCATTGGCGTTATTGTCTGATTGGTCATTTGTCGTGTATGATTAAAACACATTATCTTTGCAAAGTCAAACTTGAAAGATCCATTTCTTCGCTGTAGAGGACTTGAAACAGGGCTAAGCCCTAAGAAATCCACGAAGGCATGGTCAAATCAACCTCCTTGAGGGCTTTTAATAACCTTTCGTACAAGTGGCGATATTTGTAGAGAATCCTTCTTTTTTTATCTCAAAGTTTTGATGAAGGCAATGGCGGCACAAAACTGCATCCAATAGTAGGCCTCTTCGCCACTAAGCTGTTCTTCGTAGAAGTTAGTTATATACTGCACCGTGGAGAGAAGCCCAGGAGGATTGGCGTGGATCACTACATAAACCAGTGCTGGAACGAATTCGTCAGCCCCAGGTACGCTCGTCTCACTCGCCATACACAGGAGGTTCATAATAGTGGCGCAGCATCGATTGACGCACTTCAGTTTGTCAGTGGGCGTCTAAGCGGAAAGACAAAAGAAATCGATAATTCTTTTCGTCATTTTGAGTAAATCTCCGGGTTTTGTGATTTATTCATATTTAATGACACTGCATTTACAGCAGTTAAAAGGAATACTCACCACCGACAGGTAACGATTGTTTATTTCGCATGAATTTCAATTATCAAATAGCAAACAAATTTCAGTACCAGTAATTACCTTGTAGGCGTTAATCTTGAGTAACTCCTTCTGAGCAGACTCCCATGGCGCCTCTTTCCGGTACATCTATCAGCAGCACAAAAAAGACAAACAGTATTACAAAGAATTAATGGCATTTCAGACAGTTACCATCGCGGATTCAGCTGATATAGCCATGTTGCCCTGCCTCGTACCAAGACATCCTTGATTTTTCTTGTGATAGTTGCGGCACAAGCGGTCATGGGAATTTCAGGTATGCATCGGGAAGATTATAAAAAGCGCAAAGGCACGTGGGAAGGCCCATTTCTTTGAGTTGCGACTACAGACGAAAATCCCCCAAACCCTCTGCAGGAGGAGCCAACAACAATGTGAGGTCAGTTGTTGACAGGACGAAGGAAAGTCTCCTAGCGTGTCTAAGGAGATGAAATTTCGTCACATATCCGTCACACTACAGTTCTCGATTCATGTGTAGGTAAAACACACCTTTGCCACCCGCACAGCCTTGTGGTTAAGATGAATCTTCTTCTGTAGGTTGGTCACGTGTTCATAAAATGTTCTGAAATTTGAGGAACAAATAATTAAAAATGGGCAATAACAATAATAGGGATACAAATGAGACCGACAGCCTTCAACATCTCTGTTTTAGCCAACCATACCGCTTGAGAAAGGATTACCTCTGCTATTTTCTATTCGTGTATTAAACACTTGGATATTTCGACAAAATATTTATACTGCTTACTCTGTATTAGTATTCTCTTGTGCAGCCGTTTATTTAGTACTGAGCGCTGATGCAATTAACTCCTGCATGGGGGCCTAGCGATATTTTTAAAAAAAAAGACATTTTGACCGTACAGAAACAAAGACACTTTTCTTTGGTGTTAAACCCTTTCAGTGCTAAAATCGCCAAAGTCAAAATTGATTAATTCAACAAAATTTCCAAATTTCATTTTGTAAAATTCTGAAAACTTATACTGCCATGAGAAAGTGCTGCCAAAGAGATTTCACTTGAAAGTTCACACCACAGCCACAACCTCAAATGCTAGAGGCACGTACTAGACAATCAAGCAATACTGAGTGAAAGTACCACTGAAGACGTAAGTTTCATTTGAATGTTTACATCGCAGACAAAAAACTAGACTCTATCATATCATTCACTTTGGGATTGGAAGGGTTAATACTGTAACACATAGTGATACTCTAAACAGGCAAGGCTGTTTCATTGCGTCAACAACAGAATTCTTCACCTATCTCTTTCCATGTCCACTTCACCATTTGGGTAAAATGCGTATTTGAAGATACTGCTCATGATAGCTCGTTCCGTTGCCACAAAGGTGTCTTGCAGCTGCTCTTCACTTGCACCTGTCGATCAATTTCATAAAAAAGGCTTCATAACACTGGCACACATAGTGATAACGTGAAAGGGCACAGTGTTTTGCATCACTGAGACTCTCGGCATAGCTGGAGTGCATCTTAGTTTCTACAGCATCAAGTAGCTAAGAGTACTACTTACCTTACTTGCAAACTTGTTCGAGTAGTGTAGGGTGCACCGATTATGCTTTTTCGTGGGAAAAATCTCAAGTTTTCTAGTTATTTTTAGGTCGATGAATGTCCTGGTTTTTGATTGGTTGACTAGAAACTAAGAAACGTACTCATTGATTGACTATTGTTGTCGAAAGAATAAGCATCAAAATGCCTGGGAAAGGGCCCTGGGATGGATGAAGGCTTCCCTTGATGTAATGTGTCTTCACCAAATTTGACTGAGGAGAGACTAGGAACGAGTATGCAACCGTCCTACATGAGCGTAAAAAACACTGTACCTGTCCAAATGGGATGCTTTCTCATTTCATCAGCTAACTTCTCCAGGAAATCTTCAAGCAAATCACACTGAAAAAATGAATAACAAAATAGGTTTTTTGATTGCATTTCACAATAACAAACACGCTAAGTTTTAAAATTATGCCAAAGACTGAGGTGAACTTCTGCAGATATTTTTATTAGCGCCACCATTCAAGTAAAAGCTACTGAGCAGTAATTAAAGTTTTGAGAGCTATGAGGTACATAGTGGTTTCTCCTTTTGATTCTATAGGCAAAATTCCCTTAAAAAGAAACCATTTGAAAGTACTTGTCCACAAACTAAAAACACAGAAATCATTAAGTTGTTACGTCCTTTTTATCATGTTTGACTGCAAAAAGGCAAGCAAGACCAGGTCTACATTAAAGTTTGAAATGCTACATGAAATTATCCTTTGCAAACCTTTTCATCTGGTGTGGGTAAAGACTGAAAATCGGAGGTGAAAGCATTGATCTCTCCCTTCTCTTTGGACTCAAGAAACAGCTTCACACAAGTCATAATGAAGTAATTTCGGCAAATTATTTTGTCCCTGTTGGAGAAAGAACAAAAGAATCAATCTTGTCCTCAAGGTATCTCTTCTTTCTGCCTTCCCCTCCACCTCTCCCCTGGAGTGATCTTCCCTTGCTCCTTCAGGGGTGGGGAGATGAAAAAAAACTAGGAACAACATTCGCCACTTAACAAAGGAGAAGGAAACTGGGTCGAGTTAACTTTCGCAAAGACTTCTGGGACTGTTACCAGGGACAGGGGAAAAATTGACCAATAGCTGACTGGTGAATCCCCAGTAACAATCCCACAAACCATTGCGGGATGCCCTTTGGTTCCAGTTCCTTCTCGTTTCAAATTGCAAAGAAAAAATAAGCTATTAATGTGTACAGTAAGGAAATATCTCTAAAAAACAAAAATTGTGGCATAATGTGGTGTGTGAAATCTAACAGCCATCACTGATAACGAGAAATGGATTTGCATGCCTACCGAATCACATTAGCCCCACAGAGAGGACTTACAGGAGTTTTATAGTTTCTATTATATTGTTAAGTGTGCATTCCCAGAAAGCAATTTTGGAGTATACAGCCCACTTCCAACAGGACAAAAACATTGCTCCCGCCATCTCAAAAACCAAAATTTTGTTCTCAAAGACACAGAACAAAGAGGAATACCAATAAGTAGAGGTGGTTATTGCTCTTGGTCTTAAAAAAAGTAAGACTAATTGAGTAAAACAAATGATCACATTCCTCATTCCTCTGGACAAAATATATTTACAGTGTAATGCCAAGTCAATAAAAGTCAAGAATTCCTGGGCCAACAGTCACATGACCGTAGAAGTTACACATTATCTCTGTTAGCCTGTGGACAAATGTGATAGTGTGAGGATCAATCATTCTTACTTGAGTTTCTGAGTCAGAAATTAATGCTACTATTGAGTATTTTAGCCACTAAAGAACAACAGTCAATCCTGTAGATATTCTTTTATCACTTTTATCTATTGTAGGACATTTTTTTAATGTTATTAATTTAATTCTTGTTTATTTACATCTTGCATGATGGCATCCCCATTGCGGGACTAGTAATTTTTGAAAGGATAAAGAGGACTGCAGTTTTGAAATATGAACACAGGATATTCTGAAATCTAGCCACTTTTCTAGACAAAGCAAAGAGAGTCAGACATCGTTACCTTTCCACTCTATCCACTAATCTCTCCAAGTGAGAATGCGTTGCTAATAAACCTTGATGGGCATTGATTAGATATGCCAGGTATGGCGACCTTGACTTGTACTCCTCTTCTAGAGCATCTAACAGTTTAGAACAGCTGTGAAAAGAATACTTAATGCTGAAACATGGTGAACTGTTTTAAGGCATGACAGATCTGTCATGGCGTGATAACAAACGCATAAAAAACTAAATCTGAGTTATTACATAACATGTAGTTACTACCCTGCTATACAGGTATGTGAAATAAGAAAATGAGTTTTCTTTTGCGTGTAAATAGAAGGTTCTTAGTTTTACACACCTCGTACATGTAGCATTGGCTTTGTACTAGGCTTGTTAACTCAAGTTACCTTCACACAGTACTGGATGATGAGTTACTACCCATTCACACAAATGTATCCTTGCTACTTTAAACATTTAAGATGATGAAGTTGTTCAGGACTGTTCATACCATGCCGGTGGAAATAATTCTCAACTGCACTGGACTTCTATTTTGGCATTCATTTTAGAACAATTATGTGTATAAATTTTCATACAGTTAGCATGGGTCTGTGTGAACAGATCACCTAAATGCACAGACGTTTGTTACCGTGTGAAACAAGCCTCAGCCTTGACCTACCAGAATTGTAAAACTGAATGGATTACCTGCAGTCAGATTTTATGTCTCGTGCAAATGTCATTTTTTTTGTTTTAAACTCAGTATCAACATTGCCATCTTCTTATCATTCCAGAGACAAACTAAGGTAAAAATAGATTTCGCCAATACCTACAAATACATAATTTATCATACATATTTTACCTATGGGATGGCAGCTCCCTAACACTTCTTATTGTCTCATGCAGTTGCGCTGATAGGGACCTGTCCTGAAGATTAATAGCCTCAGCAAGCTGCACATGAAGGAATGTCATCAGTTCTTGACTTGGTCTTTTGCTGTGTGTCCTTGAAAAAACAACACCCACACTATACCTTTTGTATGTTTAAAAAACTATTCTCAAACAGCACCTCTCAAAAATTAAGAACACCTAGTGTTTATCCCTCCCAAGTGCTTCCCTTCCTGCCTGTGTTTGAATTTCATGAGAATCTTTATTTGTGGGTATTTAAGTTCACGTAAAATTAAGTACCAACCAATAAGGTAAGATATAGAGGATTTAACATGGCCGCATTGAGATACGAAATATCTCTTCAAGTGTTGAAAAATATTTCACGAGTGAGTGCGCTCACGGGTGAAATATTTTTTTCAACACAAGAAGAGAAATTTTGTATCTCCAAGTGACCATGTAATGTTCTATTTACTATATAAACACCAATGAAATCCCAAACCATTTTACTTAAATAGTTTTTGATCTGAAAGGTGCGGTTTATTATGAAGCCATGGCAACAGTGATATTTTCACATGTGAAGATATCAAGTTTTTGTGTGAAAGCTCACTTGGTATTTCATTGGTGTTTACATAATAAATAATAATATCAGTCTGGACTTGAACACCTACTTTATATCTGGAACTCTGTTATCAGGATGAAGCAATGGAAGATTTTGAAAGTCTGCTTGGCATAGCACCATCCTGAGTTTCCTTTTTGAGTTTTCAAACCTCTCTTCTTCATCAACGAAATCATCCTGTTCCTCACCAGCATCTTCTTCATCATCATTCGCTGCTGGAGCTGACGGTCCTGGCCTGCTTGTCTTTTTTGCTGTGTACTTTTCTATTATCATTTCTATGTCTATTACAAAAGTAACAGAATTTCTACATTAAATATCAAATATTTTTTTTGGTTACACTTAAAAGCACCCAGCCAAAAGCGCATTTTGAGTGGTGGTAATTAGTGGTGGTCACTTACAGGAAATGTTTGCTTATGAGCATCAAACCCAATGCACAGGAAAAAATAACAGATTCCCATTTTTGGATATTTTAGGGTAATTAAAGAATACCCACAAAAATCCCAAATTTGGAAGAGTGAGACAAGTCCCAACCAGGGAACTTGGTTGGGAATTCCCTGGTTGGGACTCGTCTCACTTTGCCAAATAATTTTGGGATTTTTGTAGGTATTCTTTAGATACACTAAAATATCCAATATTGGGAATCTGTTATTTTTTCCTGTGATGGAGGGCTCTTACAACAGGAGGTCCACACACATCTATTTTTGGAAGAGAATTTATTGTCATGCCATTTCTAAGATACAAATAATTATGTCTAGTTCCATGTTGTCACTAAAAGTTCTTTGTATATGTTACAGGTCAAATTTGATTTCAGGTTAATTTTCATTTAACCTAGGTTGATTCTTAATTTCTAATGTCTCCTAGTTCTAGAAGACAAAGGAATTAAGAATCAACCTAAGTTAACAAATTTTAACCGGAAATCAAATTTGACCTGTAACATATATGCTGAGTAGCCACCTACAAAGCGAATAAGGAGATCAGATAATGTTTTAGGTGACAAGCTTAGAAAAGGTTCGAAACAGTAATATTATAAAACCAACACCCCCAAAAGTAAACATGGTGACAGGAAGCACTGAGTAACTTCGGCTCAAGCTGCTGCAAAAGAGGCAAAAGTGAAAGTAGTTTCTCATCAGAGATCATCATTTACTCCGAAGGTTCCAGTTACAGGGTTTCGATGGGAAAATTTTGGTGTCTTAAAACAGGTGGTCACTTATATAAGGGGTGGTCCCACATAGAGGATTAACTATATTATTAATTACTTTATATTTGTGGTGTCTTTGACACCCTTAGCCACAGGACACCAACACTGAACTACTATCTTTTTTATTACATCAAGATTAAATTTACCTTTTGTAGTTTTCACCTCAACATCAATGTCTAGTGCATCAAGTGTTTTCTCTGCCAGTTTCTCATACACCCTTGCACCACTTGTCTTGGATGCTTTCTGATCCTTCTCTGAGCGTCCCTTCTTCATTATTTTGAAGAAGCCTTTGTCCTTTTTACCACTGAGCTCACTGAAATCATCCTCGCCATTGAAGGAGCCTTTTGAAATTTTGGACTTTCTTTTGAACCGGCGTTTAAAGGAAGCAGCACGAGAAGTTTTCTTTCCTGACTGACTTGTCTCTCGATCCTCATCAGCAGCACTGGAGGACCCACTTTGTGCCGGAAAATCATCGCCGAAACTCAAGAAGCTTGCCTGACTATCACGATTGGATCCCTCACCTTGAGCACCAGTGATTGTTCCACTACTTGTGCTTCCATGACGGCTTACTGCACTTAGTCTTTTTACTCCATCAGCTACCTCCCTGGAACGAGGGCGAAATCCAGAACTGGGTGAATCTATGCGTTCAGCACTAAGAAGGTCAAAACCAGAATCTTCTTCTGTTATATCGTCATGGCCTACTTCAAAATGGCTGCTACCCCTGCTAAACTCCAACCCACTGCTACGATTGCTACTGAAAGAACTCAAACGGGTGCTACTGCTGGTACTGATAGCACTATCGCGGCTTCCTTCAGGCTGATCACGGAACGCAGGTGTTATTTCTGTACCAAAATCAATCAAATCAATACTCCCAGCATGCGTGCCATTTGTCCTCACTAACACATCCGGTGCTGCATGGACATCTGCTCCTGTAAAACTATCTTTGATGTTGTTGTGCAGCAAATCAAAATGGTCCATCCCTGCTACCATCACTGGATGAAGAGGCTCTGGTATATTTGCACCAACATTAGTCGAAACCAAAGAGGCTGGATCACCCTTGACAGTGCCATCACCACTTCCGTGATCAGAATGATAATCCAAGCTCTCCTTCCTCATTACAGACTTTATTTCCTTGTAGAATTGGGTTGACTTTGAACTGCTTCTCTTTCTGAATGAGTTATCTGTTTTTACCTCATTCTTTGGATTTTTAATGCCAAGGACCTGAACAACAAAAAGTTGTAGTTATTCGGTAATAATTATACCCATAGCACTGCCGCCGCTTAAGTGTATCAAGTGTCAACTCACTATCTTAAGCACAAATTGCCACAACATAGCAGAAAATAAATTACCGTAAACCACAAGCACAGCATAACTTTAAAATTTTATTATCACTGGCTAATAACTAGCATATTTACCTTTAATTTAAGCATTAAGTACCAAATTGTGGTGCTACATAAGTAGGGGATTGATGCAAAAAAACGATTTATCAACTGTATTGAATAGAGAAGTGATAAACTGGCCACAATGAAACAATTCAAAAGCTGACACTCCATAGCATTGTTGTTAATCAAAGTGGGATTCATTCTGACAAAGGGCTAGTTCTTAAATAATTTATTTTCAACTTTTGATTCCTTTTACCAAGGAAAAATTTACTATTAATCCATTTTTTCAAATCTTCAAATAACTGTACTCCACAGGGTTCTTAAATGAACCTGTCACCCATAACACCTGTCATGGGTATCTCAGGTAAGCATTATGGCTGTCAAAATGCGTTGACCAGTGGATCAATTTTATCTATTAAATTCAAATAAAAGAATGACTTTTTGAGTAAATGACCATGTAAAACACTGACTGTTAGTTGCTTTTGCAATGTACCTTTCTTCGGTTTTAGTTGTCGGAATGAAAAACCTGTCAGCAGATCACAGATTGACCAGACAATTACTGTACATTGCAATGGTTCTGCAACATTGAAATATAGTCACCATAATTATTGAATTTTTACATTTGAGCCAAGGCCTCTTGCAGATGTCCTCTTTCCACATGCAAAAACATGGCTGCTGAAAAGCTGACCATGCATAGTGTGTTGTACAGCAATGGCTGTACAAAATTCAATTGAGGAACCTGCTTCAATTTACTGATAACACCTAGATTATTATTATTACCTTCTCTTCAGAGAGCATTCCAGGGCAATCAATGGATGAATAACCAAGAGAAATTACTAGGACATCTTCCCCTTCTTGAAACAGAAAAGGTAACCTCCTGAGAAACTCTTTCTTGAACTCTTCAGATCTGTTCACAACAGCTTGTGGATTAAACTGTGACGGCTGCCTTGTTTCAAGTTTGCCCTCTCTTTCCTCTGCTTGAACTTCACCTAGACTCTGCTTGCGAGACTGTTTATCTTTCTTTTTAAAATGTCGTCGTTTTGGTGGCTTTGGACTTTGCTCTGGTGCAGAGTCATTACTTGCCACATCTTTGAGCCGATCTTTAGGGGGCGTGGCCTCAAGGATGTCAGGTTGGGGAGGCAAGTTAACCAGTAAATCTTTCAACTCTTTGTGGTTGACGATAATCTTGTGGTCTTCACTGTGCTCAACCATCCTTAAAAAGCTTGTCTTTGAAACAGACAAATGGTTATTGAAATAAGTTAGTTTTAATAAGTTGTACAAAACGTCTTATGGGAAGGTCTGAAAACATAAAAACAAGAGGAATGGCAGGGTGCAAAGAAAATCATTTTTACAGCTTGCCATTCGGGCAAATTGAGCTAGCATTTACTAGCCTAGACGTAATTTCAGCTAGCCCCAGAAACTTTTTGACTAGCAGAATTGATGTCACAGTTCTTCTGTTATTTGAATTCCTCAAAAAACATTACTTGCCCATAGGGCAAGTTAAAAACAGAATTCACTAGCCCGATAGCAAAATCCACTAGCCCCAGGCTATCAGACACTACCTTCTTTTCACGCTGAATGGGATGATACCAAAACAGAAATAAATCCCACACTGGCATGTGCAGCACCAGCAATCAAGGTTTTACCTCTTGCTCTTTAGAGAATGTGCTTTGAGCCACTTGTGGTTTGATAGAAAATGCACTTTTGCTCTAAGCAATAAAGTAAAGTCTGAAGCTAAATTGAATTTTGGTAACTAAGAAAACACTGTGAGACTCAGAACTGATAAGAGATTATTGATCCCAAGGGCAGGAATGAGACTGCAAGGTTCCATTCAAGGTGCCTTGTACTCAACCTATCCAGAGTGGGACATACAGATAAGACCACAACAAAGGGGGATTCCCTCCTACTCTAACTTTTGACTACACCATTGAAAAATAAACTGCTTTCTGTAATACATACATGTATGTACTTACCAAGGCATGGAGTTCATTCTCTGTGATTAGAACTGAGTTACGGGTTAGACCAGGAAGTGTCTTTTGAATAGGAAGATCTGCAACTTCTGTTTTGTTTTCCAGCACAGCATCTAAATATGATGTAATGCATGCCTATGAAAACAAAAGGTGACAGAAGAGAAAGGTCGCTACAAAACAGCAAGATATACTTGTCAGTCTTGCTTCAAAAAGCTTCCTTTCCTGGCCTAGTGAAACATAGAAAGATCTTCTGTCGAACAAAAGAGTGTAAAGAGTAGCTCAGGTGACCCATGAGATAGCCACTATTTAACACAAGTGACTGACATTAATATGTTCTAAGATGCTACTATTTCTAAAAATCCTGGACTGGGTTGTTCAAAGCTGGGTTGAGATAACCCGGGGTTAGTGGGGAATTTGAATTCAGATATGAAAGCTAAAGGCAAAAATTCATTGTAATTCTTTTTCTCTTCAATTTGATGATTGGATGCTCTAAGAAGAATAGAGAAATTATTGGAGAAAATGCTTTTGAATGAAAAAAAAGAAATCCGGACTAAAGTTTTACTCTGGGTTAGCGCTAATCGGTCTTTGAACAATGGGGCCCTGAACTTAAGTCACAAAAAATCTCTGTTTGAGCCTGTTGAGCTGGTGCTATGTATGAGCTACAGTAGCCCTATCAATTCAAAATAATCCCTATCATTTTATTAAAACTATTGTCTGAGTGTCCTTCAGCTTTTTTAAACCATCTGGGCTCACTAAATTTGTAAGAGAAATTCATTCTGGTGTGATTGAAGTATTTAAAAAAAAAAAATTGTGAACGTGCCTGTTTTGGCAACTTTGAAATAACAGTCTAGGTAAGGCCAACCTTCCAAAAAATTTTGGAAAATCAGACATCAAATTCATTTTTAGACAGAGTTCTACCAGTAAGATTTTTTTTTTGCAGTTCTTGGGTAAAAAGATCGAGACTTCCTTAACGTTACTGCTTAGTTTATCACCTTAATATAACTTCCTCCACAGAATATTAATTTGTTCAGATGTATTTTTTTCTTATGACCTGTTTTTGCAGAATGATCATGAATAAAATTGAATCTCATCTAATTTGTGCACCAGTTTATGGATCAACTAGTATTGCTAAGGTATTAGACTTTAAAATAAGATTAAGATAATTTCTGTGTAAAAAATAAAACCGCAAGCTGAAGTAAATACTTACAGGGTCGATTCTTGAGAATAAGTCTAAAGATCTTGCAGTTTCAGCACTTTCCGTCGAACAGCTGCAAAGCAAACAAGAAGCAATCTGTTGCAGGTTCTGCAATGCTACTTCGCTGATTTGGACATCGGAGGTGATGCCGAACTGCTCGGGTCTAATGATTGCAGGGCACACGAGGAAATCAAACAAGAGCTTTAGTACCATGGATCTTGCTTCTTTTTCATTGACCATACCACTTAATGATACGGTGTTGAAAAACTGACAAACGATCCAGCGAAGGCTTTGAGGAAAGCAGTACAGTTTGGACTGGAGGTTTTCCACAAATTTGGTACATTTAATTGGCAACCGTTGCTTGAGGAGGGAATCATCGGACAGAACCTGCATGATAGGTGCATGCAAGGCAGCAGTCAGGTACAACTTCGTGGAGAACAAGCTCTCTACTAAAATCCCGAAGAGTAACGTAAAAGAATTCCTGTGATTCTGAAAGAAATTTTCGGGGCCTTCGTCTCCCGAGACTTTAAGCTCGATCAAGCGTTTCATAAGCGATAAAACATAGTTTTCATCCTGAGGAAGCAAACAGTTACCATACAGAGAATTCAACAACAATCGAATCAGCTGTGAAGTGTCTAAATTGATTTTGTCGGCGTAAGCCAAAGTCGACGCTACAAGGGAGGGATTTTCTCTCAGACCTCTTAAAAAATCCCAATACTTTGACTCCAAGTAGCCAAGATGCCTTGAAGCGTCAACAAAACGTGCTGAATCCAGCCGATTTACTGCTTGGCCACATTCTTCGGGTGAAGCCCTTAGCCGCTGTACTATCTTCCACTGTTGCCGGGTTATCCACGACAAGTGATAAAGCCTTTCACAGCTCGACAGTATTTCTGCATTGAGGTTCGATATTTCGGCTTTTTCTTTGTTGACAAACAGACGCTCCTGCTTCAAGCGTTCCTGAAGATTCCACAGTCGATTTCCAGTGGATGTTTCATCCGCCATCTTTAGTTGGGTTGCTGGCCATGTTACCAACTGCCAATCACAGATAGTTTTATAAAATAGAGGTATATTTTTAACGTGTGTTTTCATTGGTTGTCGACAAATTGTATTGTAAAAGTCTACTTCCTCATGCGAACAAAGAACACTTTAGCAAGCGGGTTTCTTCGTAAATGCCTCATTCAGACTCTTTCAGTAAAAACAGAAAGGAAAAGCCCAAGAGACTTAAGTACATTTCCGTTAACGAGAAAACTGCCCACGTTTTCCTCACGTTTTCCTCCTGAACGAAGGGCATCCAATAATGGACACCTGGAACCGACCCCTACCTTTCGTTAGTCATTTTCGTGCGCTTTCGTTAAAAGGAGGACACTTTCGAACGGTGCTATCTGTCTTTAGCGAGAGCTGAGTGTACAGCTTACGAAACTGAAACTATAGATTTCTGTGGTTTCAAATTTTTTGTACACTCGGGAGTCTAAGAGATCAGCTGTTGGGTTTGTATTGTTGTTTCAAAAACAAAAAGAAACGCGGAGTAAGCGAAACCAAAGCATGACAAAAGAGCTAGCGCTTTCTCTTCATCAGTATTAAACAATCCCTCGGTTTCAGTTTTGTTCAATAAAGTTTGTAAAATTTGACATTACTTTAACCTCTGGCTTTGGTCCTCTCAGTAATAGTGTCTCTTTTTAATACTCTGTGTTGCATTGCTCAGCCGCAGTGAATCCTATATTACTTCCTGTGGTAATATCACGCGGTCGAACTAAGCGTAAATGATCGTCATTTGAACATGAGTACCAGTATTTTTATATCCGGAAAGTTTGTTTATTCGGAATTTTTGGTTACCGCATAGAGTACAAAATAAAAAGACATATTTGTAAAAAGTTGTACATTAGAAATAACTGAGAATTAACATTCGTATCGACGAATAAATAGCAATATCTAAACAAAGATCCGATAAAGAAGTGTAAATGATTTTGACCAATTTCTACGACGTTACGTTACAGCGCCGTTTAAGCGATGTTGTAAAAACTGTTCAGATATAACGCGCACTCTGATTGGTTCATGATAACGCTTGCTTTATAAGAGTACAAAAAATCGGAGCCCAAGTTTGTTTTGAAAACTAGGAAGTAATACGTGGAGAATTTAACGCATTCTTTATCATAAGACAAGTAAGAAAGCCTTAAATATACTTTTTTTGTAGCAAAGCACTTGGGAGGGGCTAGAGCACTCAAAAAGTAGGGAGAAACATTAGACGACTACTCCCTCTACACTATAGCCCCTTCCTGTGTGCTGTACAGTCAAGGCTTCTTTATTTTTTAAGAATTTAAAATTGGAATCAAAAGGGATATTGTCTGACAGTCGGATAATCCAACGGGTATCGTAAGTATACTGTGAGGGGGTCGATGCAAAATAGCTGATAAGGCACTGAAATGCAGCTGAAAATTAGTAGCAATACCAGTACATTTCTTAAAAAGAACAGAACTCTTAGTTTTAGTTCCCAAACAAATTTCTGTCACCCCCTGGTTGGCGGTAACTCGGCATTAGTCGAATTCGACCGTAGACTGATCCGGTTGGAAGGGTTCAATAATTATCCCTTTCATGTGTATTTTAGGGCCTTTTTTCTAACTACCACGAAACAAGTTCCGTCTACTTTTCCCAACATGGTCTCTTGTTTGCATTTTGCTGAAACGTTTTGAAACCTGTTCAGTTGCTTTTTTGATCAATGATCACCACACATTAAGATTAAAGGAACTGGACAGACGCTTACAGATCCTCTTTTAATTAAGCCACCCGAGGGGCTTAATTATTTCAGACACCTTTGAGGGGGGTGGGGTTGGGGGCTTAAAGAGACGGGAGGCTAATTTGAGACGGTGGGGCTTGTTTAATTTAGCAAAGACGATGGTATGAGTTCTTCATAAAGAACTAAAATGCAAATTGGAAAAGCTCAAGTGCAGGACGTGGGAGGTCATGCAGCCGAGGATCCAAAAGAAATCCAGACTTCCAGCTGGTGAATCTCAAACCATCCTGGATCAGACCGAATTAGTCCACACGAAGTTTTACAGTCATGATTGATTAACACAGTCTATCATTTATTGGTGAATATTAATAAGGGGGAGGGGAGGAGAAGCTTATTAATTTTCTTCCCCTGAAAGGACTGAAAGGGGAGGGGCTTGGCTTATTAGAAAAAGCCATGTTTTCTCATCACTCATCACTTGTCCTGCCACCCTGAGAAGGCGTCGGAAAGGGAAAGGGCTAAAAAAGAAAAGAAGCAAAAAAAACAGGAAAGGAAGGAGATAAAAAGACGATTTGCGAACAAGGAAGGAAAAAGATTATAACTCCCATCAGAATTGATGTCATGATGAATTCAGAAGGGAAGTATCCGGCACGAAGAGTCCAAAAAACGACAATTTTTTCAGTAATATCCGAATTAATCGAATAAGCTGTGGTAAAATTTCAAAGAGATATCTCTCACTATTACGTGAATGATTAGAAAGCCGGTAGACTGGGTTGTGGACATGAAAAGCATGTCACGGCTTAACCTCATAAGTTTCCCGCCAAGCCCTTCCTTCATGCACTATGGTATTTTGTTCACAATGGTTGACTATGAGCGTGAAAGGACAGTGAGTTCCCGAATAAAGTAAAAAAAACAAAACAAAACAAAACAAAAAAAAAGAGTCAGGGGCTTTGCTGTATTTGAGACATTGAGTCAGAGCGCGACAAAAGTTTGCGTGAAAATGAGCTCGTTGTATCACATTTAAAACAGGGCATGACTTACGTTTCAGCCTGGCGCCATTGCGCTACAATTTTCCGCATTGCCCACCGAATTAAATTGGTGGCTAGAACTCTTCATTATAGTTATTCCTTGCTCGAGGACTTTGAGAATATCTCAAAATGTAAAATTGTCGCATTGATGGACTTGCGAAACTGGCACTTCGCTCATTTAAAATAACTGTCGCTAAACGCCATTTTGCTTATTTATTATTTTATTTTTTTTAAGTAGCCGGACCCTTTAGTGTTCCGTAGTTTACTTTGACCAGGAGACAAGAAAGTCGCTTTCACTACTTGCTAAAATCTTCTAGTAGTTTCCCAATAATTGAAAATTTATTAATCGCAAGGGAGGACCTCGTGCGCGTAGCAGCCTCCTCCTCAGGCGCTTCGTTTTTCACATGGGAGAGGCGAGGGACTGGTGATAAACCGCAAGGGACCATGGGAAGGGTACGCACATTTTTGTCGAGAGGGAGACGTCTGGGTACGAGGCAGGTGTGCGTACCTTACCCTGCACCCGCATTTTCTCACCCCCCCTGACCATAAACTCATGACCACCAGCGAGAAACAAACGTGAAGAGTGGCGGGCGAATTCCGGTGGGGCATCCCTGCCTTCGGCACTTACTGATCTGACTGGAAGCTACACTGTCTGCTCATCAAGATGAAACTTTTTTTAAAAAAACAGTATGTTTTTAAAACTACAACAACATGATATTAATTTGAGGAGGACTTTTAAAACTCTTGTGACAAATACTCTGTCTGCATATGGTAGGTCTTTGAAAGGGAAATCGGGCACGGCAATGGGCTCCTGCGTGGGCTTAGTTTTCCCAACTGTATTGCACAAAGTGTAAGTAAAACTTTACTTAACAATATAGTCAGTTTGCATTAAAGTGATTTTGGTTGGTGTGGGAAAAACATTAAGGGGCCTAAGTTCGTTGCTTGTCTTGCTTCCCCTGGGTAGAGATGTTTTTCTCTCTTGCTGCTCTGGCTGCTGGATGTCAGTGTCGGCAGTCTCTGGCACCCAGGGTACATGTAGTTTGTTGCATACCTCTTCTCATAAAAATCATAGAATAAAAAACCGATGGAGAAATTCATGGTGTTGTCAAATCTTATTTTAGTTTATTTGACTGAGCCTACATGCGTGAGTCCAAATTCCAGCGGAGTTACCCCATCTCCAAACTAGCGACAACTCCAGGAGGGAGGGAGGAAGAGGAAGAGTGAAAGCTGGAAATTTCGCGGCTTTGACTTCCTTAACATTTTTATTTTTCTTCCGTCATCGTGTAGAAGTCTATAGCTTGTATGGAAGGGCCTTATGATCACCTTACGCCCGAAGTTTGTGGAAAATCGCCGCGCATTTTACCATTTGGCGCCCAGTCGGGCTGCCGTGATGTAATATGGTTGTGAACGCAATGGGATCAGAAGTCATCAAAACTGCTCGATTGGATATCAACGGTGAAAATCACGAAACACGGTTACCCTACATATGTCGTCTGTGAAAGTAGCTGTACGAGTCAGGCCGTTTGCAAGCCGTGAAAATAACCGACGCTGCCGATGTATAATTGGGATGCATGGAGCGACAACAAGTGAGTGTCGGCTCTCGTAATATTTATTTCATTCCCCTGTTAATTTTTAATTTTAAGTTTTAATTGTTCAGTGTGGAGGGGCTGGTGGCAAAACAGTTGAAAATGAAATCTTGATTATTTTATGTCTTTCCCTTACTCTCCTTCAGGATTTGAAAATAACATTTTCTAAATAGTGCGTTGGAATTGACGAATTTTACACGGTTCATTTACTGAATGCTTGTATATGGATATTAACACTTTGTTTTAAAAAAATAATCACTAGTATATTCACTGATATATTTTAACATCCGGAAGCAACACTAAAAGTGGTTTTAATTGTTTGGAAGCTTATCAATAATTAAACAATTTTAAAACTGCGAAATAATTTTTTACTTTTACCTAGACAATTTGCCGGTTTCAAAATGTATTTTCAAAGCTTTTGGTTATTTTAAAATTAATTTTGCCGTCAACCATTTCGCTTCATGCTGCTGAAATTGTAAGTTGACTAGAGTTCTGTACATTATTTATGAAGATTATCTCCAGCATGGTTACCTTGATCATGAGATAATTGAAAGGAAAAAAAATTGTAAAAAGTCACTCGATATTTTCATGTCAATGTTGTTTCATATATAAATCGTTACTTTTATTCACAAGAAAGTGAACAGTTGTTTTATCTTTTTGCATAACAAAAGTGTTTGTTTTGATTTCACTTTTATATTGATCACTGATCTGGCTGCAGCTGGGTAAACATGGGAGAAAAATTTATGTAAGATCAGCATGTTTTTTGCAAACCTACTTGACATCTAGGGGGAAGTAGAATGTATGACATTGGAAAATGAGGGGAGAGATACCCAGGGAGTACCCGGGGGGGGGGGGGGCAATTTTTGCTTTTCATGTGTCACGTCTGACCTCTTGACACCCCTACCTCACTATTAAGTCAATTCTGTGGTCAACAATAGACCCTAATGAATTATTTCATACTTTAAATCATTAATAG